>NW_026888252.1:0-94493 GCF_032173495.1 Musca vetustissima
ATCCAATAGAAAACGATTTAGAACAATGTCTAAGTTTTCATTTCTTTCAGATGATAAGTTCGCATAAATAGATTTTTTGAAAGTTTTCACAAAATTTTCAGCCTGGCCATTTGTGGCTGGATGCACAGGAGCCGTTAGAATATGTTTTATTTCATTGTTTGAAGTAAATATTTTAAATTCTTCAGAAACAAATTGTCTGCCGTTGTCACTGACATACGTGTAAGGAATACCACAACGACAAAAAATTTAACTAAGTTTTGAAATTACAAAACAGGAAGTGATTTCCTTGGTTTTGAAAACTTCTACCCATTTTGAAAACGAGTCTATGACAATAAGAAAATGATAATTTTTAATTGGACCTGCGAATTCGATATAAATTCTTTGCCATGCTGAGCTTGTTGGAGTCCATGGTATAAGAAAACTTTTTTCTGGACTAGCCATAAGTTTTTGACACGGAATACACGACTTAATTAAATATTCGATACCTACATCTAGTTTAGGCCACCAAACAAACGATCTGGCTAAAGTTTTGGTTTTAACGATACCTAAATGAGATTCATGTAAACTTTGGAGTACTAACTCTCTCAATTTTGTAGGTACTATAACTCTATAACCCCATAATAAACAATCATGGTCTACATATAACTCAGAGTCTTTTAAAACAAAGGCCTTAAATTTTTCATCTTTGAGCTCTTTGAGTTTACCTATTTTTACAAATTCACATACTTTTGAAAGTATAGGATCACGTCTAGTTTCTCTTGATATGTCCATAAAATCGAGGTTTAAAGTGTTTTCTTTTTGAATATAATTTACAAATGTAACACTGTCATTGGTATTATCAATGTTTCTATGTATGTGTTGAGGCATTCTCGATAAATTATCAGCTTCATTCAATTCGCCTTTGACATGTTCAATCTTATAATGGAAACCTGAAAGTATAAAAGCCCATCTTTGGATACGCGCCGCAGCCATTACTGGTAAGCCTTTATTTTCTCCAAATAGGGAAATGAATGGTTTATGATCTGTTTTTAATGTAAAATGATTTCCAATCAAATATAAATATTTAATTTAGTAACACTAAAAACGATTGCTAAAGCTTCCTTTTCATAGGTGCTGTATTTTTGCTCAGCTTTCGACAAAGCCCTTGAAACACAAGCTACAGGTTTAACGAGCTTTGCATAATAATTTACCATACCTAAAAATGCTCTCAGCTCAGAAACATTATTAGGGGTGGGGGCATTATTAACTGAAACAATTCTTTCTTTATTTTTCTTGAGGCCAAATTTATCAATGGTAAAACCTAAATAATTAATTTCTTTTTTGAAAAATTCACATTTAGACAAATTCAATTTAAACCCGGCCAGCATTAACTTATTTAATACCGAATATGTTCTTTCATATCATCATGATATACAACTACGAATGGTATATGGTATATAAAAGATTTTCCATTGTCTTTTGAAATATGGCAGCTGAAGGCTTTGATACCAAAAGGTAATCGCTTCATTTTCAATGTGCCAATATATGTTGACCACATACATAAAAGCTGTGATTTTCATCAAGAATTAATTGGTTATAAGCACTAGATAAATCTAATTTTGAAAACAGCTGACCGCCTTGAAGAGAAGCAAAAATTTCATCAATTAACGGAAGAGGATATTTAAAATTCAATAAATATTTCTTTATGGTAACCTTATAGTCACCACAAATGCGGATGTCACCATTCGGTTTTAAAATTGGTACTAGCGGTGTACCCCATTCTGAATGATCTACTGGTTCTAAAACGTCACACGCTATTAACTCCCTTAATTTTTCTCTATCTTATCTTTCCATGCGAAAGGAACAGAACGTAGTTTAACAAATACGGGTTTTGTATTGTTGTCTATGGACAACGAAATTTTACCGAATTTGTAAACTCCAAGCCCATTACTGAAAACTTCATGAAACTCATTTTTAATTTCTTCAATAATAATAAAAAATTGCTCAGAGTCAACAGAATTTACTTGAACAAGTACAAAATTAAAATTTCTTAAAACATTTCTTCCAAATAAACGACTGTTATTATTATTTGTTACTATAAGTTTCACTTTTTTGTTTATTCCATTTACTTCAACGTTTTCAATGTATTTTCCTAACACTTTTATTTTGTTTCCATTGTAATCAACATATGGATCATTGCAGGGCTTTAGAATTACTTTTTATTTAAATTGTCAACAAATGTTTTTGATACTAAACTGCATGGAGCAGCAGAGTCACACATCACTTCAATGAGAATTCCATCTATTTTAATAGAAACTTTGTAAAGCTCAGTTGAATTGCCACAAGATTTATTATATTTGATTTGACGTTTTTATTTTGTTTACTGCTGTTTTTATTTCGGTATTTACCTCCCATGACGTGTCCCACTTGTATGTTTTGATTATAATTATTTTTCTAAGAGCATCATCAATTGTTATTTTCTCGTCTTCTTCACATTGTCGGCTCAAATATGTTGTTGTTTATCCCCATGATAAAACGATCCAGAACAAAAGCATTTAAATTGCCTCCAAATTTGCAAGAGAGCGCTAATTTCTTTACTCTCGCATGCCACTCTGCTACCGTTTCGTTTTCACTTTGTACTGCTGAATGAAAGCTTTTTCTCTCTCGAAAAACAATCACTGGTGGTGTGCAGTGTGATTTCAATAAATTGCAAAACTCTTTAAATGTTTTGGAAACTGGTGCATCTGGACTACATAAATTATGCAGTGTTTCATATGCAATTGGTCCTATTGATTTTAAAAGAGTAGCCTTCTTCGCATTCTCTTCAGCACAATCAATTTCGGCGAAATGAATATCAAGTTTCTCTTTCCATAATAGCCACGATTCGTTCCGGGTGGAAAATTGAGGAATGTTGTTTGGATGGTAAATCATAACGGTTCCGTTTTGAACGTTGTCTGGCATAATGACTCAATTTGTGTTGGTTTAGTCTTTCTAAATTTCAACTTATTATTATTTTTGTAATAAAAGTTAAACATGTTTTTTACACGTTTTTGCACAAGGCTTTTTATGTAAATATAAATTGTTGTTCTTTTTAAATATTTTATTACTTTAGAAAAACGGTTTCTTTAAGATTATTTTACTTAAATTTTTTAAGCTATAATACGCCAATTATAAATGTCATAAAATAGCTAGAACACTATTCTTCAATTCTTATGTTCTTTTTAATGAGTAATTACACTTGTTCGTATATACGAATCACTTGTTTGTCCTCGTCGCCAATGTGATGTATTGGAACGCTTCGGTTGGAGATTACTCAATGATTGATTTGGTTTTTATTTATGAAAAAGGAAAGAAGCAAAAGATAACATCATAACATAATAAAAGCTTTATGACAAAATCTTAATTGTAAATGAAATAAATAGGTGCCTATAATAAAGATGCATATATAACACTTGGTTAATTGGAAATTCGTACTAAATGGCACCAAAAACACAAAATATTGCACTGTGGGAGAAAAAGTAAAAAAAGTACTTAATACTGTGTACGGTAGAATAGATAACGATATGAACCTTTAAAGGCAGGTCTTTGTATAATAAATAATGCGCTGTGCAAAATATTGAAGATATAGGACCTATCATTATTCGAAATATTTCAAATGAACACTTAATCCAAAAGTATATTGTGTAGGTAAATGTTTATTTATTTTAACTATAAAAAATCCGCTAACGACGTAGCGGGCCTATGCTAAACTCGTATATATAATCCGAATTTGGAGAAGTTTGGCCCGGAATTAACATTTAATCCGGATTAAGGGTTATTGAGCCAGGATAAGGCTTAATCCAATTTACGGGTCAATCCAATTTAGTCCGGATTAAGGGTCCTTGATCCACGATTAACGCTTAATCCGATGATCAATGACCCTTAATCCGGATTAAGTCTTAATCTGGGGTCAATGATCATTAATCCGGATTAAGCCTAACCCCGTGCGGAATTAAAAATTAATCCGGATTAAGGGTTATTGACCCAGGATTAGGCTTAATCCGGATTAAGGGTCACTGAGCTCGGATTAAGGCTTAATACGGATTAAGGGTCTTTGATCCAGGATTAAGGCTTAATCCGGAGTAAAGGACGCTCACCCAGGATTAACGCTTAATCCAGAGTAAGGGTAAGGATTAGGCTTATTCCGGATTAAAGGTGTTTACCTCCAGATAAAGGCCATATCCGGATTAAGGGTCCTTGATCCCAGATTTAAGCTTAATCCGGATTAAAGGTCATTGACCCCAGGTTAAGACTTAATCCGGATTAAGGGTCACTAACACCGGATTAAGACTTAATCCGGATTAAGGTTTCTTGACCCCGGGTTAAGGCTTAATCCGGATTAAGGGACCTTGAACCCGGATGAAGGCTTTATCCGGATTAAATGTCACTTAATCCGGATTCTCCAATTCTCCAATTTCAATACGGATTTCGCCTTAATCCGGATTAAGGGTCCTTGATCCAGGATTAAGGCTTAATCCGGATTAAGGGCCCCTTATCCAGGATTAAGGCGTAATCCGTATTGAA
Source organism: Musca vetustissima (assembly GCF_032173495.1). Classification (NCBI taxonomy): domain Eukaryota; kingdom Metazoa; phylum Arthropoda; class Insecta; order Diptera; family Muscidae; genus Musca; species Musca vetustissima. The sequence continues at coordinate 4,543 of NW_026888252.1, forward strand.
ATTGGAGAACTCGGTTCAAATTTAGATATAACTCGATATATAGTTTCGTCCGATTTAAAGTAGATGGTGCACCAAAGTCCTTATACATGGTGTACTGAATTAAGTCTAGAATGTTGTGTGCTAAGTTTCTTGAAAATTGGTTCAGATTTATGTATATTTTCTCCCGATTTTAAGTAAATTGTGTACTAAAGACTCAAAGTTTGTACGCCAAATTTCGTGCTAATCAAAAGATATATAAGGACTTTGGTGCACAATTTTCTTTAAATCGGACGAAACTATATATCGAGTTACATCTAAATTTGAACCGAATTCTCCAATTTCGATACGTTTCGTCATTGGGTCAAACTTCTCTCAATTCGTACTTTGTTTACAATTTAATCCGGGCCAATGCCTCTTAATTTGGAGTAAGCCTTAATACGGGGTTAAGTGACCCTTAACCCGGATTAAGCCTTAATCCTGGATCAAGAACTCTTAATCCGGATTAACCCTTAATCCTGGATCAAGGAACCTTAATTCGGATTAAGCATTAATCTGGGGTCAAACACCTTTAATCCGGAATAAGCCTAATCCTGGGTCCATGACCCCTACTCCGGATTAAGCCTTAATCCGGGGTCAGCGAAACATAAAACGGATTAAGTGTCATTTAATCCACATTAAGCCTTTATCCTGGATCAAGGGCCCTCAATCCGGATTAAGCCTTAATCCTGTATCACGGACCCTTAATCCGGATTAAGCCTTAATCCTGGATCAAGGACTCTTAATCCGGATTAAGCTTTAATCCTAAGTCAAGGACACTTAATTCGGATTAAGCCTTAATCCGGATTAATTGGCATTTGTAATCCGGATTAAGCCTTAATCCTGGATCAAGGACCCTTAATCCCGGGTCAGTAAACCTTAATCCGGATAAAGGCTTCATCCGGGTTCAAGGACCCTTAATACGGATTAAGCCTTAATCCGGGTTAGTGACCCTTAATCCGGATTAAATATTAATTCCAGGCCAAACTTCTTCCAATTCGGATCATGATAATCTGGGGTCAAACACCTTTAATCCGGTCCATGACATGACCCTTACTCCGGGTTCAGCGAAACTTAATCCGTATTAAGTGTCATTTAATCCGGATTAAGCCTTAATCCTGGATCAAGAGCCATTAATCCGGATTAAGCCTTAATCATGTATCAAGGATCCTTAATCCGGATTAAGCCTTAATCCTAAGTCAAGGACCCGTAATCCGGATTAAGTGTCATTTAATCCGGATTAAGCCTAATCCTGGGCGAATATCCCAGGATTATCATGATCCGAATTAAATATTAATTCCGGGCCAAACTTCTCCAAATACGGATCATATATGCATCTCTACTTTGTTTACAATTTAATCCGGGGCCAATGCCTCTTAATTTGGAGTAAGCTTTAATACGGGGTTAAATGACCCTTAACCCGGATTATATCGAGTTATATCTAAATTTGAACCGAGTTCTTCAATTTCAATACGGTTCGTCATTGGGTCAAACTTCTCCCAATTCGGATCATTTATGCAATCTGTACTTTGTTTACAATTTATTCCGGGCCCAATGCCCCTTAATTTGGAGTAAGCCTTAATACGGGGTTAAACCACCCTTAATCCGGGTTCAAGGACCCTTAATCCGATTTAAGGCTTAACCGGGGTCAAGAAACCTTTATCTGGATTAAGCCTTAATCCCGGGTTAGTGACCCTTAATCCTGGATCTAGGGCCCTTAATCCGAATTAAGCCTTAATCCTGGATCAAGGACCCTTAATCCCGATCCGGGGTCAGTGAAACTTAATCCGGAATAAGTGTCATTTAATCCGAACTAAGCCTTTATCCTGGATCAAGGACCCTTAATCCGGATCCGGGGTCAGCGAAACTTAATCCGGAATAAGTGTCATTTTATCCGAATTAAGCCTAATCCTGGGTCAATAACCCTTAATCCGGATTAATTATTAATTCCGCGCCAAACTTCTTCCAATTCGGATCACGATAATCTGGGGTCAAACAACTTTAATCCGGTCCATGACATGACCCTTACTCCGGGTTCAGCGAAACTTAATCCGGATTAAGTGTCATTTAATCCGGATTAAGCCTTAATCCTGGATCAAGAGCCCTTAATCCGGATTAAGCCTTAATTCTGTACCAAGGATCCTTAATCCGGATTAAGCCTTAATCCTAAGTCTAGGACCCTTAATCCGGATTAAGTGTCATTTAATCCGGATTAGCCCTTAATTCTAATTCAGTGACTCTTAATCCGGATTAAGCCTAATCCTGGGTCAATAACCCTTAATCCGGATTAAATAATAATTCCGGGCCAAACTTCTCCCAATTCGGATCATATAGTTAAGATTAATTTATATTAACAAAATTGTGTTTCAGTCGTATAAAATTTGAGTCTTTTGTATATATATTGTATATATGTATATATCTAAATCTGAACTTAGCACACAACATTCTAGACTTAATTCAGTACACCATGCCAAATTTCGTTCTAATCAAAAGATATATAAGGACTTTGGTGCACCATTTTCTTTAAATCGGACGAAACTATATATCGAGCTATATCTAAATTTGAACCCCAATTTCAGTACGGCTCGTCCTTGGGCCAAACTTCTCCCAATTCGGATCATATATGCAATCTGTACTTTGTTTACAATTTAATCCGGGGCCAATGCCCTTGAATTTGGAGTAAGCTTTAATCCATGGTCAAGGACCCTTAATCCGGGGTCAGTAAACCTTAATCCGGATAAAGCCTTCATCCGGGTTCAAGGACCTTTAATCCGGATTAAGCCTTAATCCGGGGTCAAGAAACCTTAAGCCGGATTAAGCCTTAATCCCTGGTTAAGGGTCCTTGATCAAGGATTAAGGTTTAATCCGGGTTAAGGATCATTTAACCCCGTATTAAGGCTTACTCCAAATTAAGGGGCATTGGCCCCGGATTAAATTGTAAATTGTAAACAAAGTACAGATTGCATATATGATCCGAATTGGGAGAAGTTTGGCCCAATGACGAACCGTACTGAAATTGGAGAACTCGGTTCAAATTTAGATATAACTCGATATATAGTTTCGTCCGATTTAGAGTAAATGGTGCATCAAAGTCCTTATATATCTTTTGATTAGCACGAAATTTGGCATGGTGTACTGAATTAAGTCTAGAATGTTGTGTGCTAAGTTTCTTGAAAATAGGTTCAGATTTATTAATCCGGATTAAGGCTTAATCCGGATTAAGGGTCCTTGATTCAGGATTAAGGCTTAATTCGGATTAAGGGCCCTAGATCCAGGATTAAGGGTCACTAACCCGGGATTAAGGCTTAATCCGGATTAAGTAAACCTTAATCCGGGTTCAAGAAACCTTTATCTGAATTAATTAGTTACCCTTAATCCTGGATCTAGGGCCCTTAATCCGATTTAAGCCTTAATCCTAAGTCAAGGACGCTTAATCCGGAATAAGTGACATTTAATCCGAATTAAGCCTTAATCCTGGATCAAGGGCCTTAATCCGGCCCATAATACGATTTCCCAAAGCTATCTTCATAGCTTAATCCTCAACAGTAATCTTTAATCCCAAATCCAAATTGTACATTTAGTACTTTTCGTATTCATAAGTACGAATTTCCGAAACTACTTTAATCCTACACTCCAACAGCCATTCTAATTTCCAAATTCTAGACTCCAGATCTATCTATTCACCTTAATCCAACTTGCTCCAAATATTGTGACCCTTATCCGGATTAAGCCTTATTCCGGGTTTAGTAACCCTTAGTCCGGTTTAAGCCTTAATCCGGGGCCAGTAACATTTAATGCGGATTAAGCTTTAATCCGGGGTCAGTGACCTTTAATCCGGGGATTAAGCCTTAATCCATACACATCCCAATTCTACACTCCAATTCTGCCAATATCCAACTTTTAGGTTTCCAGGTCTCTTCGTTCACACAAACCCAAATTGTACCAAATCTAGTGCAATTTAGTACTTTTCGTACACATAAATACGAATTCCCAAAGCTATATTTATAGCTCAATCCTCAACAGTAATCTTAATTCCAAATTTCATGTTTTCAGCTCTATCCGTTCACCCATAACCCAAATTGTACATTTAGTACTTTTCGTATTCATAAGTACGAATTTCCTAAACTACCTTTATCCTACACTCAAACAGCCATTTTAATTTCCAAATACAAGACTCCAGCTCTATCTATTCACCTTAATCCAACTGTACCAAATTTTTTACTTTTCGTACACATAAGTAAGGCTTTTTAAAGCTACCTCAATACTGTACTCCAATAGTAATCCTAATTCCTATAAATGCAAATAATACCAAATTTAGTACTTTTCATTCACCTAAGTACGAATTTCTAAAATGGAGCATCGACATCCTTCTAACTTTCCATCAGTGAACCACATCCAAAATTTCAGAATTCCAGCTCTTCCCCTTTGTCTAACCTTAATTCGGGGTCAATGACCTTTAATCCGGATAAAGCCTTAATCTGGGGTCAATGGCCTTAATCCGGATTAAGCCTTAATCTGGGGTCAATGGCCTTTAATCCAGATAAAGCCTAATCCTGGGTCAATGACCCTTAATCCGGATTAAACCTTAATCTGGGTTCAATGACCTTTAATCCGTATTAAGCCTAATCCTGGATCAATGACCTTTAACCCGGATTAAGCCTGGGTCAATGACCCTTAATCCGGATTAAACCTTAATCCGGGGTCAATGACCTTAAATCCGGGGTCAATGGCCTTTAATCCGGGGTCAATGGCCTTTAATCCGGGTTCAATGACCCTACATTTGGAGTAAGCCTAAATATGGGGTTAAATGACCCTCAACCCGGATTATTAATTGGGTCAATGACACTTAATCCGATTAAGTCTTAATCCGGGGTCAATGACCCTTGATCCGGATTAAGCCTTAATTTGGGGTCAATGACTTTTAATCAGGATTACGCCTAATCCTGGGTCAATGACCCTTAATCCGGTAAATTTATCTGCGGATCATCCGTCCGTACTTTTTGACCTGCGGTTATTGGATCTGCTACGAGAACGTCTCCCGCCAAATTTCACAAGTTTGTTCAATTGTTCTTCGATTCGCTGAATACGAACGTTCAAATCACGATCAACTGGATTGTGTGTAACCGCAGCCACTTGCCGGTACCCGGATACTTCTATAATTTTGTGAGCTAGCTTTACCAACTCGGGTAGTTCCGCATTAGACACTTGTAGGATTGCACAAGTTTGAGCCGGTAACCTCTGCAACCAAAGAGGAAATCGTCATTAATTTTACCTTTTGCCAAACTCTTGAGTTCGTTCAGAAGTTGTGAAGGCCGCTAGCATACGAAAACACATGTAAATTTCCTCGGATAATTAATCCCTTTTATTTGATTTTCCCGTTTAATTGGTTCAAAATTCATGTCATCAAAAATAAATTTCCTCTTAATTTTCCCCGGTTAATTCCATTATTATTAAGAAATGATGTGGCATTTTTATAGAGAATATGCATGGAATCACTTTCTGAGTCGATTTATGCATGTCCGTCCGTCAGTTAAATTGTCCGATTTAGATGAAATTTGGAACACCAAATTATTCGTCCGAAGGACAAACCCTATTGAAATTGAGGTTTTATTTCTTTTTTATGTTTCAGAAATTGAACATATTACACAGTTGGTGAAGAATATAAATAAAAATGCATGTTCATCTCGACGGAGATGATTATATGCATCTTTAAACCACCTTAGTAATGCATTATAAATTATTATTATACAAACAACATGACCATTTTCTACACACCATTCTATAATAAAATCGAAATTGTATGCCAAATTTAGTGTCATTTGTTCGCCATTTCTTTGAATTTCCACTACTTTCAATCCTTGTGCCAAATATCATTCATTAGGATCTTAAATGCGACCTATACAACCAAAGGTATTGCCAGATGTATCTACGTGTATATTCTATTTCCTTTTGGTTGTTGAAAACGTATCCGCAATGAAATAAAAAACCAGTATTACAGTGTGGGGTGTGGAAACGGTAGAGATCATTATATATGTCAAAACATGGTCATCACTAATTGTCTGCTAGGAAGGGACAAATGTAAACACTTCTGACAAAAGTTAACACTGAATTGCAGCAACTTGGAAAATTAAAGGGGGTGTTTAATAATTTGTATCTTTAGGCCTAAAAATCTAAAAATAAAGACTAGGTCAACAACGTTTTAAGCACAACGTGCTTAAAATCGTGAAATAACTACCACTTCATATAAAGCGGACAGAGCAAAAGAATGAAACGATTGAAAATGTATTATTGCTCATGAATTGTTTTAATAAAAAATGAAATATTACTTTAATTGGTTGTAGTATAGGATTGAATACATGAAATAAAAATATATATTTGAAATTTTGTGAATTACTTTTTGAGGTTACAGAATATGTTTTGATTTGTATGGGGTACCATGACTTTTGCTGCTCACTGTATGTTCCAATACAACTACACACATTTTAAGTTCCTCATTGTTTGTATACAATATTCGAGATAATTATCCTGTAATATATCGTACTGATACTGATTGTCACAAATATCCCTGATAGACATTTGTCTACACAGTGTACTTCTAACGAAACGAATTTGCAAACGTTATTAACCCCTTTTGTTCTATCATGAATGTATTAACTGAAGATATAAAAATATATTCGTCTCACCTTTGAATATATTTCTACTCCGCTTTCTTCTTCTTCTTCTTGTGCCAAGCGAACTATTCATAGTCTCTAGTGAGATTTTCTTTCAAACAAAATCCTTTTATAATCACCTTTGCAATTGTCTAATAGAAAATTACATGTCTCAGTTTGAGCTTCATTGTTCAACGTCATAGGGATTGAGATTGTCAATAGTAGCAATGTAGACGTTACATTTATCACCTTCGTAACTGAGGACATGACAAATGGAACAAAGCGTGGCACATTGACAATGTATTTGGCAGACGTTTAATTACAAAATAGGAAGACACATCACGAAACATAGCACACATCATTTTAGACTTAATTGAATGCGATATGCTAAATTTCGTGCAAATCGAAAGATATATAGGGACTTTGGTGGACCATTTACATAAAATCGGACGAAACTATATATGGGAGCTATATCTAAATCTGAACCGATTTTAATGAAACTCAACACACATCATTCTAGGCCTAATTTATTACGCTGCGCCAAATTTCGTGCAAATCGAAAGATATATAGGGACTTTGGTGCACCATTTACATTAAATCGGACGAAAATATATATGGGAGCTATATCTAAATCTGAACCGATTTTTTCCCAATTTCAATAGGGTTCGTCATAAGTGACTTATGCCAAATTTCATCCAAATCGGATCATAAATGCGACCTTTGTGCACAAAGATAAATGGACGGACAGACTGACATGCGTAAATCGACTCAGAAAGTGATTCTATGCATATTCTCAAAAGGAACCATGTGTCTATCTCGATTCCTTTTGCCTGTTACAAACATATGCACAAAGACATAATACCCTGTACCACAGTGTGGTGAAGGGTATAAAAAAGAAGAATTACACAATAGGAAGGCACATATACGAAAAGGCGAATATTGAATGCGGTTGCATAAACAAGTTAATAAAGATGTGTTGAGGTGAAATGATTTTGAGTATTTGGATTTTCCACGTAACTAGGCTTGATTACTGATGTGTAATTTACTTCAGCGTCATTCCTATCCTTCATGAAATAATTGTCATTCGCTAAGTAAGTTTATCAGTTTATAAAGTTTATATGACATTATAAAAGAATGACTATCAACAGAATGTCCATCAGGTACAAGTCTTTTTCTGCTTATGGTGAAAAGTAATTGAAATTATAAACATTCAACTTCCATGGGAAGTTTATGGTGTCCCTGAAGATATTTGACGTGAAATAATATCATCCTTATAAAGGTTTTGATTACTTTATTTAAGAAGCAACATGTTGAGAATATGAAAAAATGAACGACACACCGATAGGAAATAATATTATACAATTTGCAATTTACTTAGCATTGTATGCCATCCATTAGTTCTCGATGACAATAAATAAATAAAACGCAATTCGAATTCGTAGATATTAAGTTTAATCACCTGCAAAAATTTCATGTCATTATCACTCAACTAATGATAATGACATTTGACGAACTGAGCAAATCATGTATCTTTGCGTAAATTTTCTGTGAAGACTTGTTTGCTTGATGTCTTCAGAGAAAAACGAACACGATACAAGTGAAACCAATAAGGAAAGTAGTAAAGTCGGACAGGGCCGACTATATGATACCCTTCACCACTTTGGATATATTAAAGAAATGCTTCCTAACAGACGTCGCATTTTTACAGAACCATTAAAATGAAATTAATGAAAGAATTAAAATATGGCATCTTTATCTAAAAGTGAATCGACTTAGAGCAATCCATAAACATATCATTCTGCAACCTATACCAAAATTTTCATTTCGACAGTAATTTCGAAAATAATAAAGCAAATCTCAGTCGGACATCCGTTGATTATTTGGAGACCTATTAACATGAAGTTGGTCGAAACCATATATATGCGCTATGTCTGCATTTCTACAAAACACAATTACGTCATTCTATGTTCATTTTTGTACGATGTACAAAATTTCGTGTGAATTATAAAAACATGAGGAGTTTGGGGCACTATTTACTTAAACTCGGACGAAGATATATTTGAAAGTTATATCCAAATCTGAACCGATTTCACCGAAACTTGCCACAGGTTAGGTTATACTAACATCCGTACATTTTGTGCCTATGACCATATTTTGGGGCTTGGTGCACCATTTACTTAAAATCGGACTATATATGGGAGCTATACCTAAATCTGAACCTACTTTTCACCAATTTCAAAAGGGTTCGTCCTTGGGCCAAAAAATGAGCTGTACCAAATTTCATCCAAATCGGATTATAAATGCGACCTGTAATTTGTTTACAATTTAACATCAACAGACGCTAGAGTGATTACAACAGACAGTCAGACGGTCATTGCTAAATCTTCATAGAATTTTACGCTGATCCAGAATATATAAACTTTATAGTGTCGAAAATGATTATTTCAATGAGTTACAAACGGAAAAACAAAACTAATATACCCTCATTAATATGGTGGAGGGTATAAAAGTATTTTATGGTGGATTTTGCTAAAAATCACAATTATGGCCGATAAAATAAATTATGTTATTGTTTGCAGCTGATTATACTCTTCACCACACTGTGGTATAGGGAATTATGTCTTTGTGCATATGTTTGTAACAGCCACAAATAGACAAAACATGGTTCCTTTTGAGAATATGCATAGAATCACTTTCTGAGTCGATTTACGCATGTCCGTGCACCAAAGACCCTATATATTTCTCGATTTGCACGAAATTTGACACAGCATAATGAATTAGGTCTAGAATGATGTGTGTTAAGTTTCCTGAAAATCGGTTCAGATTTAGTTATAGCTCCCATATATATTTTCGTCTGATTTAATGTATTTGGTGCTCCAAAGTCCCTATATATCTTTCGACTTTCCCGAAATTTGACACAGCGTACTGAATTAAGCCTAGAATGATGAGTGTTAAGTTTCCTGAAAATCGGTTCAGATTTAGATATACCTCCAATATATATTTTCGTCCGATTCAATGTATTTGGTGCACCAAGTCCCTATATATCTTTCGTTTTGCACGAAATTTGCCACAGCGTAATGACTCAGGTCTAGAATGATGTGTGCTAAATTTCCTGAAAATCGGTTCAGATTTAGATATATCTCCCATATATATATATATATATATGTCCGATTTAAGGTAAATGGTGTACCAAAGTCCCTATATATTTTTCGATTTGCACGAAATTTTTCATAGCGTACTGAATTAAGTGTAGAATGATGTGTGCAGAGTTTCGTGAAAATCGGTTCAGATTTAAATATAGCTCTAGAATGATGTTGCTAAGCTTCGTGGAAAGATCCGTAGCTAGGCCGATTGACACAACGTGCTGAAGTTATATAAATTAGTCTCTGGCAAGTTTCCCTGAAATCGGTTCAGATATAGATACATAACAAACACGCTACGTCTGTTATGATACATATGTAGAATATACCCAAAGTGGTGAAGGGTATAATATAGTCGGCCCATTCCGACTTTACTACTTTCCTTACTGGTTTTCATGATGGAAATTTCCATCCCATCGGAAACCCAGAATGACAAACTACTGATTAGAATGCAGGACATACTAAAATAGGGACCATAGAGTATTGGCAATGTATGTGACAAATTAAATGCTTTATTTTATATATTGACGGTCATGGCTATATTGACTTAGTTTTTTTATTCTAATAAGGAATCTAGGTATATATTTAAACCATACGGTTTTTTCCGTCGAACTTAATGTCAAAGCAGTATATGTTTCAAATCTTGATTACTTGATTACTAGAAGAACGCATTTCTGTGAATTCTGTCTGTCAATGGTAATAATTCAAATACTTCTTTCCAATATATGATTCGACGATACTCATAGATCTTAGATTCCACGGAAACAATTTCACCACAAATCTCCAGAAATTGTAATCTCCCAAAATAACCAGTTATTTATATAAAAGTCTTTAAAACCACAGCAACCGAACCTTACCACCCACATCGCTGAAATCAGAGATAATAAAAAAATCTGATGTTGTTCCCCCAAAATAGGGATTCATAACATAAAGTCATCGAAATAAATAGGTAGCATACCACATAAATGGTTATTAAAAAAAACCAAATCCATTTCATATGTAGAGAGCTCTTAAGTGTGTAAACCATAAAACCACCACCCGCTGTTGATGTAGATGGAAATTGAAGAATTCTGACATTTGACGCACAACAAAAAAGTCGTAATTTTACAAAAAATATTGTTTGGCTTTTCTTAAGCCTTCATTTACATTGAATCGCAAATCCATGGATTTTTATCTGTGCTCATTTTTGTGTGACATATTTTCTCATTGTTCTTTTGTAAGCCAGCAGAACAAGACTGAATACGTCAAAGCGGCAAGGCATGTTTAAAAGTTATATTGAATAAATTACACACTGTTATCCGGCTGCCAGTTACTTATGCTGTGGCATTTGTGATATGAACACGTACTGAAATATTGTTTATTCTACCAGTATTGAATACTAAATAAACTTCAGAAAATATCTGTTCGGTTATTATATCGTAATTGCTTGGAGGTTATGCGTCATAAAAAATGTCAACGTAAATATGGATTTATACTGCGAGGGTGTAGAGGAGACTGGACATCAAATAACTGTCGCAAATTTGGAACTAAACTAACTAATAAGCTTATTTAGATGCACGTTTTTTTGTATTTATACCCATCACCACACTGTGGTACAGGGTATTATGTCTCTGTGTATATGTTTGTAACAGGCAAAATGAAACGCGATAGACCCATGGTTCCTATTGAATCACTGTCTGAGTCGATTTATGCATGGTCGTCTGTCCGTCTGTCCCCATGTATTTTTGTGAACAAAGTACAGGTCGCATTTATTATCCGATTTGGATGAAATTTGGCACGTGTGACTTATTTGGTATAAGGACGAACCCTATTGAAATTGGAGAAAATCGGTTCAGATTTAAATTTTATCCCTTTATTCAGATTTATATATTATCCCAATATTGGTCTGATTGACACAAAATTTTGCACAGAGTACTGAATTATGTCTAGATTGATGTAGGGGAGACTGGGGCACCTTCAGCATAGGGGCACATTCGGCATTCGCGTTTTCGATATGAAGCTCTCACCGTACATCACTAGCTCTGTATAGTTCACGCAGTTAATTTCTTCCGATTTCATTTCAATGTTCCTCCAAAGATGCTATGTCTACTTTATCTAAAGAATATTGTATATATGACCATCTCCTGTATTTACCCAAAGTGGTAAAGGGTATTATATAGTCGGCCCCATCCGACTTTTAGTTATTTCTTATACCCTTCACCACTGTGGTACAGCGTATTATGTATTAACATGAATAAGTCAAAATTATATATGAAAGCTATGCTATAACTATATCTGAACCAATTTCAAGGAAACGTATCAGAGATTTAATTTATATCAACTTCAGTACGTTGTGTCAATCGGTCTAGCTATGGATCTTTAGTGCATCATTTACCTAAAATCGGGCGAATCTATATATAGAGGTGAAGTCGGCCCAGTCCGACTTTGTAACTTTCCTTACTGTTTTTTTTATACCCTCCACCATGGTATGGAGGGTATATTAGTTTTGTTTTTCCGTTTGTAACGCATCGAAATAATCATTTTCGACCCTATAAAGTATATATATTCTTGATCAGGGTAAAATTCTATGACGATCTAAGCACGTCCGTCTGTCTGTTGTAATCACTCTAGCGTCTAAACGAATTGAGATAGAACGCCAAAATTTTGCATAGAGTTGTCTTTTGTCTGCAGGCAGGTCAAGTTCGATGATAGGCTATATCCGTCCACGTTTAGGCATAGCTCCCATATAAGGGTAACCCCAAATTTTCAGTATTTCGAAATAATCATTTCCGACCTTATAAAGTATATATATTCTTGATCAGCGTACAATTCTAAGACGATCTAAGCATGTCCGTCTGTCTGTTGTAATCACTCTAGCGTCTAAACGAATTGAGATAGTGACCCAAAATTTTGTATAGAGTCGTCTTTTGTCTGCAGGCAGGTCAAGTTCGATGATGGGCTATATCGGTCCACGTTTAGGCATAGCTCCCATATAGGGGTACCCCCAAATTTTCTGTATTTCGGGGTTCTTGAGCGCGCATTTCAACCGAATTCGCTGAAATATGGTAAAAAAAGGTTCTTTTTGGATACCAAATTTCTCAACTAAAAATTATAACTTTAGGTCCACTTTTTCTGGTAGCCCCCATATAACGGTACCGCCCAATTTTCAGTTTTGGAGGGGTTTTGACCGCATTTTTTCACCGAATTAGTACTTTAAGTTCTTATTGGGTACCAAATCTCTCCACAAAAAAATATAAATATAGGTCCACTTTTTCTGGTAGCCCCCATATAAGGGTACCGCAAATTTTCGCTATTTTGGGGTTCTTGAGCGCGTTTTTCAAACGAATTCGCTGAAATTTGGTACTTTGAGTTCTTATTGCGCAGCAAATCTCTGCAAAAAATTATGAGTATAGGTCCATTTTTTCGGATAGCCCCCAATTTTCGGTGTTTTGGGGTTCTTGAGCGCGTTTTTAAATCGAATTTGCTGCAATTTGGTATTTTGTAGTCGTATATGGTAACAAATCTCCCTACCACAAATTTTTAATATTCGCCCCCTTTTTGGGGTAGTCCCCATATAACCCCCTTTTTATATTAATATAGTTATCTGATTTGTTCCGCATTTTGAGTTTGGTTCTAAGACTCTGTTGTAATCGTTTCACCTGCGGAGGATAGCGAGATAAAAAATTAGAACGTAAGGTTCGATAATGAACTATAGCTGCATTTAGACCTAGTCTCTGTGTGGAGGTTCCGATTTTGGGCCGATTTTCCCCATCTTCGAATTTCAACTAAGTTTGGAGAAAGATAAGTTGTATTTATGTCGACTATTGTTGCGAAATTGCATCTACGAATTAAATTCAACCGTGTCAAGGTTCGGACATTTGGCATCACACCGGAACATTCCTTTTTCAGAGCAGATTTTTCTTGTAGTGACGGACTTTTTTTCCATACAATACTACAATATTTTTTCTTCAATGGTATGCAACTGCATATTGTGCAACCTTAGGAAGATAAGGAGGTGGTGCCATGGGAACCAGGGTTCAAATCCCAGCCGGGCTCAAGCTGAATTTTTGAGTTTTGTTTTTATGCCTTTTTAGGGCGAAGGATCATTCATGTAAATGTTTTTTAATTAATTTCTCTTTCGAGATGAGCTACATCATCGGAGTTGCAATGAAAATGAGATGAAATCGTGGACAACGCACTGGTCTGCAGCATACTAAATAGCGTAAGTCACGGATATTCAATTAGGTCTTGATTTACATATAGCTTACGTACATAATATTGCTCAATTTCAAGTCTACCCAATTGACATTCAATTTTTCAAACATATCAGAATGGTATTTCACCCGATTCCATTTCAATAGTCCTCCAAAGATGCCATGTCTGCTCCTCAGATTCAACCTTTGTCCATTCCACCTGGTCGTTAATGATCACTTAGTCCCGATAAGACTGCAAACAAGACTATCGGTAGATATATAAGCCTCAGGCAACGTTCTTCTGTCAATATGTACGTGTTGCTCAATATTTTGTGAGTATTTGTTGTTGATACCTAGACAATCTAACTCTTTTTATAAAAATTGTCTTCAATGTTAAACAAGGCGCAATTGATAATTTGGACCGAACCTTCATAAATAAAATAATACCCTGTATCACAGTGTGGTGAAGGGTATAATTATACATCAAGTTCTTTCTCTGCTGTCTCAACAAATCAACTTTGACAAAGTTTTAAACATTTATTAAAATGTTTTTACTTAAAAAATTAAAAACTTTTACTGGCAGTTACTCGACCCTTCAATGTAACTTGAAAATACTTCAACATTAGTTACAAGTTTTTTGTGGACAAACGTCTTACCTTTTGGAATAGTTTACATTATTTTGTACTTTCGTCCAAAGATGTTGTTCCCAAAATTAGCTGTCATTCGTATGACAATCTTGGATATGGAACTGAGACACTTTACCTTTTTTTGTGGTAAAAATTTTGAATTTAACATTCCTAAATATTAATTACTACCCTAAAAAGTAATAGTCAAAAAGGATTAAGTTTGCTATGGGATATGCCTCACCTGAATGACATAAAGAGAATGGCTGAGATGTTGGCAAAAAGTTTTATTTTGAAATAATGGCACATAGACGTTGTTTGTGTATTCGGGTTACTGACTTGTGTTGTCCGATAACAAATTCGTAATTGTTTTGTGGCAAGGAGAGAAGGAGGGAGTGAATGTTGCACACTTTCTTACCATCCCACCATAAATTTCCCAGAATTGTTTACCCATGTAATTTCGTTGAATAAATATTTGGGTAGGATTTCCAAAAATAAGTACCGACATCACAGACGATTTTTGAAAACAAATGAAAGAACAAGAAGTGACAGTTTCAGTTTTATGACAGTTTTTATTCATGCGGTTTTGATACTCTGTGACAGATAACAGATATTTTTATAAAATGGACTGGAAAGAGAGATTAACTTGGGTTTAAAGAAAGTACATATACTAAATATGTCGACAGATGAATTTATTTTAAAATTTCAATTTATTTGTGTGAGCTTATATTGAGATGATATTTTTATGCCTAAGGCGTTGTCATGTCAGAATTGGAGTAGTTCCATAAGGAAACTTGTGCAATGGAATGTAAACCAGTGAGGGGAGCAGTGTAGTCGGACGGGGCCGACCATATGAAACCCTACCTGACTTTCTGTGGTTCTATATTATAAACATGGGCATTATATCACGATATTTGCACCTTTTGACCGGCTAGAGGTCAACAAATATTACTAATATTCAGTACAGCCCTTCTAATTACTTATCCAGATTTCGTTCAACGTGGGTTGTGTTGCGATGCTCGGCTTTCAATTGTGGCCATTAAAGGCCTCTAGAAAAAACACAAAAAAATAAAGTTTTCGTTCCACTTCATCCCAATATTAGTATCTGATCATCACCGAACATTATAGGCGTTGTCCTTGACCATACCTTGATCCTCATGGGAAATTTCAAAGCGATCAGTGCTATATTTCCGCCCTCTAGTATGTTAATGGGTTACTAAATAATATCTGAATACGTAAGCACCTGCAAATATTTAAGTGTAACTCCCACATCCGAGTTCATAGGACAATATGGTTTGGTATCAATTTAAAGGTCAACCACTACTCTTGGATATACTATCAACTTCTCGGCTCTATGTCCTTCATGAGTAAATATATACGGCAAAGAATAAAAATTTTGTAATTTTTCACACAAAAGTCACGGCCCATTTGACCCGCTAAATATTGACCGATCTTTATCAAAACAGGCATGTTTATTCTTTGGACCGATCAATTTCTCCATGTGAAAATTCGCCATGTTTGGGCCATAATTGAGGCCTCTAGAGCGACCAGAAAAACGGACAAAAATTAAGTATTTGGTCCATTTCATCCCCTAAATATAACCCGATCTTTACCAAAAACAATAGGGGTCTTCATTGGCCAGAACCCATCTTACATGCAAAATTTCGTGAAGATTGGTCAATAACTGTGGCCTGTATCGTGTTTACAAATTATAATGGACAGAAAAAACATTTTGGATAATATGCAAGACTTAGAAAGAGGAGTTGTTGATCTATAATCGATAAAAAGGGTGCAAATATCACGAAATATTGCTTAGGCTCAGAATATAGAACCGCCGAAAGTATGCTCTTCGTGGTAGTTGTGTAGGGTATCATATGGTCGGCCCCGTCCGACTATACTGCTCCGCTCACTGGTTTTAACTTGTATTTATTACACTGTGCAAGAGTTTGAGGATGTTAAGGGGTAAAAAGTCTCGATAGAGGATTTTTATACCCTTTACCACACTGTGGTACAGGGTATTATGTCTTTTTGCATATGTGCAAAATGAAACGAGATAGACCCATAGTTCCTTTTGAGAATATGCATAGAATCACTTTCTGAGTCGTCCGTCCGTATTTCCCTCTGTTGGTCTTAAATTGTAAACAAAGTATCTATAATCCGATTTGAATGAAATTTGAAACAGTTAATTTGTTTGGCCCAAGTATTAACCCTATTGAAATTGTGAAAAATCGGTTCAAATTTAGGTATAGCTCCCATATATATTTTCGCCCGATTTAAGGTAAATGGTGCACTAATGTTCGATTTGCACGAAATTTGGTACATCGTACTGAATTGACCCTAGAATGATGTCTGCCAAGTCTCGTGAAAATCGGTTCATATTTAGATATAGCTCCCATATATAGTTTCGTCCGATTTAATGTAAATGGTGCACCAAAGTCTACATTTTATTTCGATTCGCATGAAATTTGGTATAGCGTACTTAATTTAGTCCAGAATGATGTGTGCCAGGTTTCGTGAAAATCGGTTGAGATTTAGATATAGCTCCTTTATATTATAAATTGATTTTAAGTAATTGACGCACCAAGGAACCAACACATGGCTGATAGGAACAAAACGTACTGAAATTAGTATAGCCTACCCTGTGACAAGTTTCGTTGAAATCGGTTCATATTTGGATATAGCTTCCATATGACATGTTTATGGATAGATATAGGTAGATTCACATTTAGATAAATATCACATATTTTATTGCATCCAATTTCATGTTAATAGTCCTGTTTAATATACCCATAGTGGTGAAGGGTCCGTCCGACTTTACTACTTTCCTTACTGTTTTTTTTTTAGAATATTTTCTTATTTTAACTTGATTAAAATGATAGATAAATGATGTTTGTACCGGTTTTTATACCCTTCCCAATACTGACGTAGAGGGTATTATGTGTTTTTGCATATGTTTGTAACGAGATAGAGAGAGGAAAGGAAACGAAATAGAGAATATGCATAGAATCACTTTCTAAGTAGATTTATGCATGTCCGTCCCTCTGTCTCTCTGTCCATGTTAAATTGTAAACAATGTAATTGATGCGAATTGCTCGAAATTTGGCACAGCATATTTATTTGGCACAAGGACAAACGTTATTGAAATTGGGAAAATTTGGTTCAGATATGGAAGCTATGTCTAAATGTAGCTTCCATATATAGTTTCGTATGATTATAAGTAAATGGTACATCAAAGACGCAAAGTTAATCCGATTGGCATACAATTTTGCACAACGTACTGAAGTTACTACGTATAACACAACGCGTGTCAAGTTTTGTTAGAATCGGTTCAGATTTATATATAGCTCCCATATATATTTTCGTCCAGTTTTAAATAAATGGTGCACCAAAGACCCAAATATAGACCGATTGCTACAAAATTTTGCACAAGGTAATGAAGATAGTGTAGTCAAACGAGTGTCAAGTTTTATTGAAATTAATTCAGATTTGGATATAGCTCCCATATATATTTTCGTCCGATTTTATGTGTATGATGCACCAAGGACCCAAAATATGTCTGATAGGAACAAAACGTACTGAAACTAGTATAACCTAACCTGTGACAAGTTCTGTTGAAATCGGTTCATATTTCGATATATCTTTTATGTATTTTCGACCGGTTTTAGGTAAATTGTGCACCAAACCCCTCAATTTTTTCAGATTGACATACAATTTTGAACAACGTACAAAATTG
The DNA here is from genome assembly GCF_032173495.1 of Musca vetustissima. Classification (NCBI taxonomy): domain Eukaryota; kingdom Metazoa; phylum Arthropoda; class Insecta; order Diptera; family Muscidae; genus Musca; species Musca vetustissima. The sequence continues at coordinate 22,876 of NW_026888252.1, forward strand.
AGTATAAAAAGGCGTAATTGCGTTTTGTAGAAGTACAGACATAGCCCATACCGACTTCGTGTTAATTGGACTCCAAATATTCAACGGATGTCCGATATATATTTGCTTTAAATCGATTTACATAATTTTGTCCCATTGTAACAAACGAATGACATGTTTATGGATTGATCCGAGTCGGTTTCGAGCCATATTCGCCAAAAAACGTAGCCCTCCAATTTGAAATTTTACAGGAGGAGGTTTGTTTTAATAAATTCAGATTTAATAAAGCTATTATTGTGAAGTTTCGAACTATATATAGTTTTGTTATATACTAGTTTTATTTTAACCTATAGTTCTAAATAGCAAAATAGTAGCTTCATTAAATCTGAATTTATTAATACAAATCTTCTCCAGTAAAATTTCAAATTTGAGGGTTAGGTTTTTTTGGCGAATATGGCTCGATATAGTCAGCCCCGTCCGACTTTATTACTTTCTTACTCGTTTGAAAACTAAATACGTTTAATAATCACATGCAATAATATATATGTAACGATTTAAACGTTATGGTTGCATGTTGTGAAAAATTACACATCCTAAAAAGAACTGGAGTCTGATTAAATTTGGTATAAGTTGGATTTTGGTGAATAGATAGAGCAAGGAGTGTTGACATTGGAATTAAAATGATTGTTGGAGTATAGGTACGAAATTTGGAATTAAGATTACTGTTAAGAATTGAGTTATAGAGACAGCTTTGGCACTAGTTTTTGGTACAAGTTGGTGAACGGAGAAAGCTAGAAACATAACATTTGGAATAATAGCTGCTGTTGGAGTGTAGAATTGAGATATGTGTACCAAATGGTACTGTTGTTTGTACAACATAAATGTGTGTGAACGCATAATGCTGGACTCCAGAATTTTGCAAATAAAATTATCGTTGGTGTGTAGGATTGAGGTAGTTTAGGAAATTCGTAATTATGGAAAAAAAAGTTTTAAAAGGTACCAAACATTTTACAATTGTTTTTATACCCTCCACCATAATATGGAGGGTATATTATTTTTGTTTTTCCGTTTGTAACGCATCGAGATAATCATTTCCGACCCTATAAAGTATATTCTTGATCAGCGTAATATTCTATGACGATCTAAGCATGTCCGTCTGTCTGTTGTTATCACTCTAGCGTCTAAACGAATTGAGATAGAACGCTAAAATATGCTAAAATATGGGCTATATCAATCCAAGCTTAGGCAAGTGTACCCCTTAAATTTCAGTATTTTGGGGTTCTTGAACGCGTTTTTCAACCAAATTCGCTGAAATTTGGTACAATGGGTTCTTATTAGATACCAATTTTTTTCACTAAAAATTATACATTTAGGTCAAGTTTGGGGGGATGTACCCAAATTTTTCGCCCGACTTCGCTGTAATTTAATAATTTGAGTTCTTATTGGGCAACAAATCTCTCCATAAAAAGTTATCAATATAGTTTCATTTTTTCGGGTAGCTCCCATATAAAGGTACCCCCACTTTTCGGTATTTTGGGGTTCTTGAGCGCGTTTTTCAGCCGAATTCGCTGGTATTTGGTAGTCGTATATGATAACAAATCTCCCTACCAAAAATTATTAATATTTACCCTTTTTAGGGGTAGTCCCCATATAACCCCCTTTTTATACCCTTCACCACACTGTGGTACAGGGTATTATGTTTTTGTCCGTCTGTTTGTAACAGGCAACAGAAATCGAGGCAGACACATGGTTCCTTTTGAGAATATGCATAGAATCATTCCTGAGTCGATTTATGCATTTCCGTCCGTCTGCCTGTCCATGTTAAATTGTAAACAACGTACAGGTCGCATTTATGATCCGAATTGGATGAAATTTGACACAGGTCACTTATTTGGCCCAAAGACGAACCCTATTGAAATTGGGGAAAATCGGTCTAGATTTAGATATAGCTCCCATATATAGTTTCGTCCGATTGAATGTAAATGGTGCACCGAAGTCCCTATATATCCTTCGATTTGCACGAAATTTGGCATTATGTACTGAATTAGGTCAATAATGATGTGCGTTCAGCTTCCAGAAAATCGGTTCAGACTTAGATATAGCTCCCATGTATATTTTCGTCCAAAATTTTAATATTGGCCAACCTTTAGGCATAGCCTCATCTAACTTTGTAATATATATAACAGTAGTTTGAAGATTTTATAATTTACCATGCGTTGTCAGTATCAGTCCACGTTTTGGAGCTTACAGATTTTAGGAAAAATCCCCATTTCAAATTGCTGAAATTTCTATTTGGTGTACATAATAGTTTACATAAATCGGTTTGTAGAATTATCGGTATATCCCCACTTTTTGGTATGTTCCCTATATGTTCATTGCAAGTATCTGTCGGTATAGCTATGGTAGAGGGTATCCAAAAGGGTATCCGAACGTTTTTCACTTGTTTTATATTCGTTTTTCTTCGGCTTGAAACGAAAAAGATTTCTTGATTTCTTTTTATACCCTTCACCACACTGTGTTACAGGGTATTATGTCTTTGTGTATATGTTTGTAACAGGCAAAAAGAAACGAGATAGACCCATGGTTCCTTTTGAGAATATGCATAGAATAACTTTTTAAGTCGATTTAACCACGTCCGTCCGTCTGTTCGTCTGCCTGTCCATGTATTTTTGTGAGCAAAGTACAGGTCGCATTTATGATCCGAATTGGATGAAATTCGGCAAAGCTCATTTGTTTAGCCCAAAGACGAACCCTATTGAAATAGGGAAAAATCGGTTCAGATTTAGATGTAGCTCCCATATATAGTTTCGTCCGATTTCATGTAAATGGTGCACCAAAGTCCCTATATATCTTTCGATATGCACGAAATTTGAGATAACGTACTGAATTGAGCCTAGAATGATGCCTGCCAAGTTTCGAGAAAATCTGTTTAGATTTAGATATAGCTCTCATATATAGTTTCGTCCAATTTCATGTAAATGGTGCACCAAAGTCCCTATATATCTTTCAATTTTCACGATATTTGGCATAACGTACTGAATTGAGCCTAGAACTATGTCTGATATGTTTCGTGAAAATCGGTCCAGATTTAGATATAGCTCCCATATATAGTTTCGTCCGATTTCATGTAAATGGTGCACCAAAGTCCCATATATCTTTCGATTTGCACGAAATTTGGCATAACATACTGAATTGATGCTGGAATGATGTGTGCTGAGTTTCGTGAAAATCGATTAAGATTATGATATATATATTTTCGTCCGATTTAATCTAAATAATGTACCAAGTTCTTATGTTGCATAGCGTTTTGAATTTAATCCAGAATAATGTGTGCCAAGTTTAGTGAAAATCGATTGAGATTTAGATGTAGCTCCCTTATATTAGTGATTTATAGATTAATTTTAAGTAAGGAACCAATATATGGCTGATAAGAGCAAAACGTACTGAAATCAGTATAGCCTAACCTGTGACAAGTTTCGTTGAAATCGGTTCATATTTAGATACAGCATCCATATATAAGTAAATTGTGCATCAAACTCCTCATGTTTGTTAGATTGATATCAAATTTTGCACAACGTACAAATTTGAGAATAGAATAACGTAGTTGGGTTTTCTAGAAGTACAGGGTATCATATATCGGCCTCGTCCGACTTTACTACTTTCCTTACTCGTTTAATTTATTGGTTACTAGTTACATTTTGAATTCTTATTAACAGTATTGGACTACCACACTCATCGAATTGACTTGTGTGAAAGATGTGGCTGAAATGAAAGGAAAGGCCGAAATAAAGGATTACATATGGTACAATTTGGATTTTTGTGAATCGATAGGGCTGAGATCCTAAAATGTAGTACTAGAATATCTGTTGGAGTGTAAGATTGAGGTAGTTTTGCTCATTCTATATTATAGGTACAAAATCTACTAAATTTGCTACTATTTATATATTGGTGATCGGGTAGAACTGGAATCCTGAAATTGCAACTAAGACTACTGTCGGAGTGTAGGATATTTTAAAATATGGGTACCAAAAGTACAGAATGGTACCAAATCTACAGATGGTACAATTTGGATTTTTGTGAACAGATAGAGCTGGAATTCTTAAATTTGAGCTTATAATAGCTATTTGAAAGCAGGCCTGAGTTAGTTTTGCAAATTCGTACTTATGAGTATGAGAACTAACTCCATAAAAATATTATTTATATGAAAAACGAAATTCGTCATTTCCTTGGTAGATGAAACCTTATTTCCCCCACTAATAAATAGTTGTTTTATGAAACAACAAACATCTGACTATTTTGCACTAGAGTTATATGTTAAAGCAAAGGTTTTGTTATTGATAACCATTTTTCATTTTGTTGGGCAAACTGTTGATGTGGCGTAAAGACATCACTGTTGGCGGCTTTTTCCTATATACATACCACCATCATAACCTAGCTTCGTTGGCGGTTGAAATACCATAGTTGTCCGTGATGTTTGCAATGATTTATGATTTTTATTTATAACCATAAAAATGAAATAATAGAAACACCGATTTTCCTGTGTTGCTTGAGTTTGAGGATGCATAACTGACAGTCTAACTGACGGTGTCTATTGACGCATTATGATATATCCTGAAAAAATACAAGAGTAAGAGTGCTCTTCAAGGAAGTGGATTTTTTATTTAATGTCAAACAGCTGCAGACCATTGGCAAATGTAGTTTATTAATAGTGGGAAATTTCGAGACAATGATTTCACTATAGTACTTCTAACAGAATATCATCGTACGTATCTTGTCTACGTAGTAATATCGGTGAGGTACATCAACTTTGTTCAAATATCATCAGCATATCTTCAACAACTTTCGTTTAGCAACCACTGAATTGGAATACCATTAAATTGCCAATCGAATTGAAATGTAATTATGCGGAAGAATTTAATCTTCCGTATTATAGGGGGATTTTTATTGAACTTCAAGTAGATTATGTGTGGAAAATAAACGACTTAAACTATTCATTTGTTCTGGCAGACATATCTGCGATGAACATTTCATGGAGTGTTTCTGTCTGAAGTGGCTTCAGCAATAAAACTGCAATGAATGCTAACTGTGTTTGTGACTGTTACGGTATTATTCTCATGTTCGACAAATTTCCGTTTATCTTATCTTGAAAAAAAAAATCAAGAATGATACCATATCCAGACGACAATAAATGTTATTGCCATTGTCTTCGAAGTGTGTTTATGTTATGGGATGTGCATACATACTGCATACATTTCACGACTAAGGGCTATTTGATATCTTACGCCACTTTGGGTGTATACAGAAAATGATCTAAAAATCTTGTTTTAACAAAACCGTATACATTTTCCTTTCACCGCATTGGTTATATACAAAATGTGCTCGTATTATCCTTTTTGTAAGGAACATGAAATCGGACAGAACTAAATGTGTGCTCCATACGTATATACTAACCTATTTAAATAAAATCATTCCCTGTCAATTTGGCAAAATTGGAGTATTTATTGTAACATTTGTATGAACTCAAAAAAAGTTATGTACAGTAGAGGACATTCGTTTGAGCGCATATGATTTGTTTTGAGATTATTATTATATATTTTTTAAACAAAAAGGCTGAATTTATTTAAGGTATCAAATATCAAATACAAACCAAAAATATTTTTCATACACTTTTTGAAATAAGTAAAAATAAGGTATAATTTGTCATTCTTGTCAGGACATTCGTTTGAGCGCAGCTCATTTTAACATAAAACCAGTAAGGAAAGAAGTGAAGTCGGACGGGGCCGACTATATGATACCCTTCACCACTTTGGGTATATCCAACAGATGGAATCCTAACAGACGTCGCGTTTTTGAAGGACTGCATTAACATGAAATTACACATGTCATTCTTCTTACAAAGGGACAAAATTATGTAATTAAATTTAAAGCAAAATATCGAAATCTAAACCGATTTCATCGAAACTTGTCACATGTTAGGTTACACTTATTTCGGTATGTTTTTGCATTCGGCCATATTTTGAGTTCTTCATTTACTTATAAATCCAAATTTCATGCAAATGGAAGGATATATAGGGATTTTGGTGTATGTATATATATATGGGAGCTATATCTAAATCTGAACCGATTTTCACGAAATTTAATACACCTCGTTCTAGGCTTAATTCAGTACGCTATCCCAAATTTCGTGCAAATCGAAGGATATATATGGACTTTGGTGCACTATTTACCTAAAATCGGATATAAATATATATGGGAGCTATATCTAAATCTGAACCATTTTTTCCCAATTTCAATAGTGTTAGTCCTTGTGCCAAATAGGTGAACTGTGCCAAGTTTCATCCAAATCGGATCACAAATGCGACCTGTACTTTGTTAACAAAAATACATTTCGTGCAAATCGAAGGATATATATGGACTTTGGTGCATTATTTACCTAAAATCGGATATAAATATATATGGGAGCTAAAAAAAATAAATAAATAACAAATGAAAAAGCGTTAAGTTCGGCCGGGCCAAACTTTGGATACCCTCCACCATAGGTATACTAATAGTTACGTGAAATGAAAATATAGGCAAAACACCAAATAAGTGGACCTATACCGACATTTCTAGAAACCGATTATGTACACCATAATACAAGCTTAAACATTTTCTATTGGATAAGTATACCCTCAGCCTTACAGCTAATGAGCGTGTATACACTGACACGGTGAAAATGTGCCTCATCGAAATATTGGTTTTCGACCCCATGTTTCTTTAGACCAAACTAGTTTCAGAAAATGTTGATTTCATCCAAACTTTGCCCATCTTATTATTTCTTCCAAACTTAGTTCAAGTTCGAAGATGGGGAATATCGGTCCACTCCTTCTGGTACTTCAAACACAAGGGCTAGGTCTAAATGCGGTTTATAGTTCATTATCGAACCTTACATTCTAGTTTTTTTCATCTCAATATCCATCGCAGGTGAAAAGATTACAACAAAGTCTAAGAACCAAACCCAAAACACTGAACAAATTATATAACTATTTTAATATAAACTAGTAAGGAGAGTAGTAATATATACCCTTCACCACTGTGGGTATATTCTACATATCGCTCATTTGCTGCAAGACAGGCATAACTCAAAAACAAGTGAGCGGAGCAGTATAGTCGGACGGGGCCGACCATACGATACCCTACACAACTTCCACGGAACTCTAACTTTTTGCGGATTTTTATTCCGAGCCTGGGCAATATTTCGTAATATTTGCACCCTCTTGCCAGATTAGAGATCAACAGCTCTTCCTTACACTGACATATTTTCCGAATATTTCTAATATTCGGTACATGCCCATATTCCATTCCCCATGGGTTGTGTTGTGATGTTCGTTTTATAATTGTGGCCTATATATCGACTCTAAAAAAAAAAACACAAAAAATTAGGTTTTCGGTCCAATTTATCCCAAAATTATTATCTGACCATCACCGAAAATTATAGCCGTTGGCATTGACCATAGTTGGAACCTCATGATATCTGAATACGTAAGCACCTGTAAATATTTAAGTGAACTCCCACATCTGAGTACATACGACAATAAAATTGGTATCAATTTAAAAGTCATTCACTCCTCTTGGATATACTGTCAACTTCTCGGGTCGATGCCTTTCAGGGGCAAATATATACGCCATAGAATACAAATGTTGTAATTTTTCATACAAAAGTCAGGGTGAATTTAACCCGCTAAATATTGTCCAATCTTAATCAAAACAGACATGCTTTTTCTTTAGCCCGATCCCTTTCTCCATGTAAAATTTCGCGTAGTTCGGCCATAATTGAGGCCTCTGGAGCGACCGGAAAAACGGACAAAAATTAAGTATTTGGCCCATTTCATCCCCTAAATATAACCCGATCTTTGTCAAAAATAATAGGGGTCTTCATTGGTCAGAGCCCATCCTACATGCAAAATTTCGATCTGTGGTCAATAACTGTGGCCGGTATCGTGTTTTCAAATTATAATGAACAGACGGACGGACACACATGTCTAGATCGACTCAGCTAGTCGAGATGTGATGATCGGTATACTTAAAGGTGGATCTAGGACAAATATTTCGTGGCGTTACAAACTTTTGGGGCTGCACAAAGTTATAATACCCTGACAACATAGTTGTGTAGGGTATAAACACAATTTTGCAGAAAATGCGTTTCACATGTCATTCTGGCACCTATGCTAAATTGTGTAAGATTAAAGCAAACTTGACACACGCTATTTTGCATGTGTACAGTTAACATGAATAAGTAGAAATTATATATGCTATATCTGGACCGATTTCAAGAAAACTTGCGAGAGATTTTATTAACTTCAGTACGTTGTGTCAATCGGCCTAGCTATGGATCTTAAGTGCACCTTTTAGTTAATATCGGACGAAAAAATATATTTTCACAAAACTTCATACACTGCGCTTCATTCACTTCACTATCGGACGAAAATATATATATGGGAGCTATATCTAAATATGAACCGATTTTCACGAAATTTAACACACATCATTCTACACCTTTTTCTCATGCTATTCGAAACATTTCAATTGCAATTCGAGAATTTAATTTGTAATTCGAAAACTCTATTTGCAACTCATAACATTTCACTTGTAATTCGAGTATGTAATTTGTAATTCACAACGTTTCATTTGTAATTTTAAACTTTTCGTATGAAATTCAAAAAATTCCATTTGAAATTAAAAAAAATCATTTGTAATTCGAATATTTCAATTTGAATTTCGTAGAGTTTCATTTGAAATTCAAAGATATCCATTTGAAATTCAATAAATCCAATTTGAATTTCATAACATTTCACCTGTAATTCATAAAATTTCAGTTGTAATTCATAACAATTCATTTCAAATTCATACATTCCTTTTGTGTTACCATAATATTTTTCGAATTTAAAATTAAATGTTATGAAAAACAAATGGAATGTTATTTATTTCAAATCAAATGTTAAGAATTTAAAATGGAATTATTTAAATTTTAACTGGAATTTTATTAATTGCAAGTGGAATTTTATGAATTTTAAACGCAATACTTGCAATTTCAAATGGAAGTTTATGAATTTCAAATGGAATTCTATGAATTTCGAAAGGTATTCTAGGAATTACAACTGATATGTTGCAAATGGAATTCTCGAATTGCAAATTATATGTTGTGAATTACAAATGGAATTCTCGAATTACATTTGATATGTTTTGAATAACATGTGAAAAAGGTGTAGACTTAATTCAATACGGTGTGCCAAATTTCGTGCAAGTCGAATGATTTTCAGGGATTTTGTGCACCATTAAGAACCCCGCTTAAGAACCCCAAAATACCGAAAATTTGGGGTACCCTTATATAAGGGCTATCCGAAAAAATTAACCTATATTCATAATTTTTGTGGAGAGATTTCGTACCTGTTAAGAACTCAAGATAAGAAATTACAGCTAATTCGGCGGAAAAATACGACCAAAACCCCCAAAATACTGAAAATTAGGAGGTACCGTTATATGGGGGCTACCAGAAAAAGTGGACCTATATTCGTTTGAAAAACGCGCTCAAGAACCCCAAAATACCGAAAATGGGGGGGTACCCTTATATGGGAGCTATGCCTAAACGTGGACCGATAAAGCTCATCTTTAAACTTGACCTGCCTGCAGACAAAGGACAACCCTATGCAAAATTTCAGTACCCTATCTCAATTCCTTCAGAAGACAGCATGATTACAACAGACGGACAGACGGATGGATATGGCTAGATCGTCTTAGACTTTTAGCCTGATCAAGAATATATATACTTTATAGGGTCGGAAATGAATATTTCAATGAGTTACAAACGGAATGACAAAATTAATATACACTCCATACTATGGTGGAGGGTATAAAAAAATGGTGTAAAACCATCAACAAAGGACAATTCCAATTCTACTTTAAGAGATAAAGGACGAATTCGAAAGAAACCATCTAAAAATCTATATTCCAACAGCAAGATTAAGGCAATTTTTTAGCTATATTTTACAATACGTACCATTTCACGGTATTTAAAATCTACTTCTTAAATAAGACGGACTAAACTAATAAACAAGCTACATTTAACGAACGCTTACAAGTGAAATTAGTGAAATTCGATAAATGCATATGGCTTGGACAAATAAATTATAAATGATCATATTTTCTGACGAGAATAAGTTGTTTTTGTATGGTCCAAAGTATTATAGTTGTAACATACACGAAAATGTGAACAAATATGTGGTAAGATCGGAGCCGAATTTCTTGCAGTCATATGGTATGGAGTGCATACTCGTACGAATGTAAGCTTCCATTTTGTGATGTGTAGTCAAAAATATATTCTGAAATGTATAATGAATTATTAGACGTTGTTTAATTAATACACATTGATTAAAAAGAGGACAAATATATAATTTTTCACCAGGATAACGCTTCCATCCAGCCTCGAAACAAACAAAAACTTGGTTTTCTGACGAAAACATAAATATTTTACCACAGACGACTTGCACTCCAAACTGTCATCTATTTGAAAAACTTATACAAGATCTTTGCGGTAAAAGTGTATGACTCGGCATAAAGTTTTCCTTTGTAAATTACCTTAAATATGCTGTGAAGGAATGCTGGTTAGATATCAGCATAAATACTGTCCAAAATTTGGTATACTATATGTCAAACTGTATTCAATCTGTTACTTAAAATAGCGTTGGACATGCTAATTATAAATTTAATAATAACAATATTTTAAAAGTTTGTTTTTAACGTAAATTTTTATTTTAAAATGAACTGCGCTCAAACGAATGTCCTCGCAAAATATGCCTTATTTTTACTAATTTCAAAAAGTGTATGAAAAATGTTTTTGGTTTGTATTTGATATTCGATACCTTAAATTCACCATTTTGTTTATAAATATATAATAATAATGTGTTATCATAGTAAAATCTCAAAACCATCATATGCGCTCAAACGAATGTACACTATTGTATAAGAGGTATATGTGAATCTGATTCGATTTGAAAGGAAAAGTTGAGATGATACAGTAATGAACATGTTGGGAACAAAGAAGACCAGTAAGGAAAGTTCAAAAGTCGGACGGGTCGACTATATGATACCCTTCACCACATTAGGTACATACAAGAGATGCTACATCCCGTACATATAACAGACATAGCATATTTGGAGGACTATTGAGATGGAATCGGGCGAAATTAAATGTGTGATCTACATAGATATTTTAACCAATTAAAAAACCTCATACGCGTACTATTTTGAAGTCAATGAAACATTGCATGTAAAACGGACAGACTTAGAGTATTTGGTGTACCATTTGTATGAAAACGAGCAAAATTATGTATGGGAGCTATATGTATACATGGACCGAATTGAGCAACCGATTTCAACAAACATTAACATCATTTTTGACACAATTGCATTCGCTATACAAAATTGTATCCCAATCGGACAAATATTGCGAATTTCGTGCATCATTTACATACAATCAGGAAAAACTATATGTGGGAGCTACATCTAATTCTGAACCGATATTAACAAAACTTCGCATACATCAGTCTGAACCTAATTCAGGACTCGGTTCATAATTTTGTCTCAGTGGGCCTAATATTGTGAGTTTGTTGCATAATATATCTATATAAATCTGATCCGATTCCATAATTTTGTCTCAATCGGACAAATATTAGGAGTTTGATGCATCATTCACATAAAATCGAATGAAACTATACATCGGAGCTATATCTAAATCTGAACCGATTTCAACAAAACTGTTTAAAACTGTTTCTAAATCGGACAAATATTGGGAGTTTTCTGCGTCATTCAAATAAAATCGGACGATTTCGACAAAACTTCGCATACATCAACCGAGACTTAATTTAGTACAGTTTGCAAAAATTTGTGTCAATGAAAAAAATAAAGCGAGTTTGGTATATCATTCAAATAAAATCGTACGAAATTATATATGGGAGGTATATCTAAATCTGAACCTATTTCAACAAAACTTCGCATAAGTATGAACATAATTCAGTGCGCTGTGCAAAATTTGGTCTCAATCGGAGTTGGGAGTTTTGTGTATCATTCACAAAAGTAGGACGAAACTACATATGGGAGCTATTTCTAAAACTTAACCGATTTTAACAAAACTTCGCAGACATCAAGTGTGCTATAACTCAAATTACATAAATGTACATCTGACCGAATGAAGTGGAATTTAGCATAGGTTGCAGAAAGACATGAGTATGGATTGATGTATCACATAAATAATTCGTTCAATTTAATGTCAATGTTCCTTTCAGGGAACATTAGGGAACATTGGTATACATATGTAGATTATACCCAAAGTAGTGAAGGGTATCATATAGTCGGCCCAGCCTGACTTTACTACTTTCGTTACTGGTTTCCATTGAAACAAACGGTTGCAAACTGGCATGTATATGGATTGATTTAGGTGCTTCACATGTAGATAAAGATCAAATATGTAAGTTCGTCCAACTTGATGTCAAAAGTCCTTAATAATGCGACGTCTGTTAGAATGTATCTGTTGAATATACCTAAAGTTGTGGAGAAAACCCCTACCCCTAACGACAGTTTGTCAATGACATTATTTTCTGCAGTTTAAATTCATATCATGACAATTTATTTATGCATATATGTATATGTGTACAGCGGAACTTATTCATTAATTCAATTGCGAATTATTTACTGCTTATTTTCCCATTTTCAGGAAACGTTGCATAAATATTCGCCGGTTTAATGCTTAAATTACAATCACATTTAAATAACAATGATTATCCATATGTCGCCAATGATGCCCGGCCACATGATTTCCATTTTTTCCAAAACAAATAGAACGTTTGACATAAAACTCAGTAATCCAATTTGGAGTGAATAAACATATTGGTTGCATACATTGTTTAACACATAATTGTAATATCGTCGTAATATCATGTCTATAACTGGTCAGTCGTGACTTTTTAAATCGCAAAAACAAGTGAATGATTTAAATTATTTGTTGAATACATATGTATATAGTGGTAGGGAAATCCTGAATTGTGGTGTTTGAATGTTCCTTAAAAAATTGAGTTTTTTTATGTCGGAGGGTCCGACTAAATTTAATACCAATTTTACTTGTCGTTGAATTACCTTTTGTCAAAGGTCAAACAAAATTATATATTAGAGATATGTATATGTGCACCGATTTGAAGTAAACTTAACACGTGCCAATCAGTATGCTGCCGTATGGCTTCTGTCCAAAAGAGCAAATCGAGAACAACAAAATATATGGAAACCATTTCTATATCTGAAACATATAAATCTGAACCGTTTTAGCAAATCTAACATACGTCATTCCAGAACACACCTTGGGTGTTAAATGTATAATTTTTTGAAATCGGATGACAAACAATTTTTAGATGCTATACCTTAATATGATCAGGTCTAAACGAAATTGTATAGCCTACATCGTGAAATCGGATGAGAATATATATGGAAGCTATATTTTAACCGAAATGTATTTCTACAAAACTTAACATACGTTTTCCAGATTCAATTCTAAATCTAAAAAATATTTTAACGAAGCATATTCTTCTAGATGTAATTCAATTTGCTATGCCAAATTTCGTTGAAATCGAACAAGTGTAGGTGCACCATTTACATAAAATCGAACGAAACTATATACGGGAGGTATATCTAAATCTGAACTGACTGTGACCAATTCGGAACATAAATTCGACCTTTGTTCACAAGAATATATGGACAGACGGTTGGGTCTAACTCGTTTTTTTTTTTGCTAATTACAAACATATGTATGCATAATATCCTGTAGCACAGCGTGGTGAAGGGTTGATATGTTTTAATTTTTTATGTCAATTCTTTTCTTCAGGAGGTATCACCATATGGAGGAGATGCCTAAATGTCTGCCGATATATTTCATTATTGTCAGGTTTGAGTTTTCTTATAGCGATGTCTTTAGAAGGCGGACTGGTTACAACAGATAGCTAAATCCTCGGTGTAGGGTAAAACTTGACTATTCCCAGTAACGACTACCCCCCATATTATGGCAGAATAGAATGGGGACACAACCCCAACACACGGAAAAAATCAGATAACTATTTTAATATGAACCAGTAAGGAAAGTTCAAAAAGTCGGACGGGGCCGACTATATGATATCCTTCACCACTTGTGTACATACAAGAGATGCTTATATGTACAATATCCTTTTTATAGAATAGACATAGCATGTTTGGAGGACCATTGAAATGGGATCGGACGAAATTAACGGTATATATACTATATGATACCCTTCACCGCTTTAGGTATATTAAACAGATGAATCCTAATAGACGTCGCATTTTTAAAGGACCAGTAAAATGAAATTGGATCCATAAACATGCCATTCTGCAACTAAATTTTTCATTTAATCAGATATAGAAGCTATATCTAAATCTGAACCGAAACTTCGCACACATCATTCTAGACTCAATTCAGTCCGCTATACCAAATTTAATGCAAATCGAATGATATATAGATACATTGGTGCACCATTTACATAAAATCGGACGAAAATATATATGGGAGCTATACCTAATCTGAACCGATTTTCGCGAAACTCCGCACACATCATTCTAGACTTTATTCAGTCCGTTATACCAAATTTAATGCAAATCGAATGATATATATGGACATTGGTGCACCATTTACATAAAATCTGACGAAAATATATATGGGAGCTATACCTAAATCTGAACCGATTTTCTCCAATTTCAATAGGGTTCGTCTTTGGGCCAATCAAGTGACCTGTGCCAATTTGCATCCAAATCGGATCATAAATGCGACCTGTACTTTGTTAACAAAGATACATGGACGGACGGACATGCATAAATCGACTCAGAAAGTGCTTCTATGGGGGACATTTAGTACCCAATAAGAACTCAAATTACTAAATAACAGCCAATTCGGTGAAAAAATCGTGTCAAAACCCCCCAAAAAAATTGGAAGGTACCGATAAAGTTGACCTAAATTTAAAATTTAATACTGAATATTGGGGGTACCCTTATATGGGAGCTATGTCTAAACATGGACCGAATTTGCCCATCTTCGAACTTGACCAGCCTGCAAACAAAAGACGCACTATGCAAAATTTTAGTGTTCTATCTCAATTCGTTTAGACGCTAGATTGATTACAACAGACAGACGGACATGCTTAGATCTTGGAATTTTACGCTGATCAAGAATATATATACTTTTTAGGGTCGGAAATGATTATTTCGACGCGTTACAAACGAAAAAACAAAACCAATATACCCTCCATATTATGGTGGAGGGTATAAAAACTGTGGTCGTGGTTGCGGCAAATTATTTTGAGAAGAATTTTCCGAGGATTTTATTGAGAATTTTATTGCAAAAATATCATCTTTCTGTTTCAAGGCCATGAGCGGCTTGTTGAATTTGGTTGAATTACATGATTTTATATAGTGTCCTTAAGTACAAGAAGTTAGTGTTCATGTATTTTCACAGTCGTTTTCCACTTTTACCTGACCTTTACTCAGAAAATCGTATATCTATGTATGTACATCGCATAATTATAAATTACGAAGAAATTATATATTTGTCATGAAGTCTTTAACGGACAGTAATTTACTTTTCACAGTCAACTTCATTTCTGATAAAAGTTGAATTAATATACAACTTTTATGTCCAAGTGAGCTAAGCTATTAACTTAACTTGAGTTATTAAAGTTATGAGATGGTCTTATGGCGACTTCATTGCCGAACAAGGAAAAACTTTGGCTCTATCTCACGTAATTTGTTTATTGCTAAAAATAATGGATGTGGAAAAAACTTTCTACTCCAGCATTTCCTTGTTACGTTTATTACCTCTCACATGCGATATAGAATGACTAAAGGGTCATTAAATTTTTTAGCTTTCGCCCGCAATATGGTGACTATAATCGAATATTACTAAACTTCAGGCAACTTTAACCTCAGACGAAAGTCTAAATACAATTACGTGAACTTCATAACCATAGAGATGAAGAAATTATCTTCAAGAGCTTTTTAAATTTCTACGAAATATAAAAAGAATTGAAATAATTGGTATTATGTCGTAAACAAATTAAAACTAGTGATAGGAGCAGTATAGTCGGACAGAGCGGACCATATGATACCCTACACAAATAGCACTGAGCTCTCAATTTCTGCGGATTTATATTCCGAGCCTGGTTAATATTGCACTCTCTTGACCGATTAGATTTCAAAAGCTCCTCTCCGGCATCATTTGACCTGCTAAATAATGACCCTCGTTATCATGACAGGCATTCAAATTTGTGATGTTCGGTTTAAAATTGTGGCGTCTAAAGCGATTAGAAAACAGACAAAATAAAGTTTTCAGCCTATTTCATCCCCTAAAAATCATTTGATTATCACCGAAAATAATAGGCGTCGCCATTGACCATAACCTGGATACCATGCAAAATTTCCTAGCCATCAGCGTTACATTTCCGCCATCTAGGGTGTAATACTAAACAATATAAGAATACATAGATCCCGGTTGAGTTTCAGGATAATTCTCATTATAATGGGTATCAATTTAGATATCAACAACTTCTCGGGTCTATATCCTTCAGGCTTAAATATATACGCCATAGTATGCAAAGTTTGCAATTTATCACAAAAATATCTGGGCTCATTTCGATAAATTTCGTGCAATTTGGTGCAACATTTACATTGAATCGAAAATATAGATGTAAGATTTATCGAAATCTAAACCGATATTTCCCAGTTCCTTGCGCAAAACAAATGAGCTGTCTCAAATTTTATCCAAAGCGGATCATAAATGCGACCTGTACTTTGTTCACAATTTAACATGAACAGGCGGAAAGTCGGGCGGCGGACATGCAAATATCGACTCAAAAAGTGATTCTATGCACATTCTCAAAAGGAACCATGGGTCTATCTCGTTTTATTTTGCCTGTTACAAACATATGCACAAAGACATAAAAATTACTATGTCAAATTGGCAGATTTGGATTCTTCGGTGCATCATTCACAAAAAACCTGACGAAACTATATATGGGAGCTGTATCTAAATCGAAACTGATTTCAACAAAACTTCGCACGTCCAAAAATTTGTCTCAATCGGTCAAATATTGGGAGATTGGTGCATCATTCACATAAAATAGGACGAAACTGAACTGACTTAAACAACACCTCCCATATATCAGTCCCGACCTAATTCAGTACTCTGTGCAGAATATTAGATAAAATCGGACGAACCAGTATGAAAAGTAGTAAAGTCGGACGGGGCCGACTATAAAATACCCTTCAGCACTTTGGCGATATTCTACATATGTATCTTTACAGATGTCATCTTTTCGAAGGAACATTGACATGAAATTGAACGAACTTGCGATCTTTATTTATAAGTAAACCGACTAACATCAATCCTTACACATGCCATTCTGCAATCTATTCCATACTTTGTAAATAGACTATAAGCAAACTTTACGTACGCTATTTAGTATGCTTCACTGTTTAAAATGTTATATCCATCACACACCCATTGACTATTTGGTTTACAATCAACATGAATAGGTCGAAATTATATATGGAAGCTATGCTATATCTAAATCTGAACCGATTACAAGAAAACATGCCCGAGATTAATTTATATAAATTTCAGTACGTTTTGCCAATCGGCCTAGCTATGAGTCACTAAAGGTTATAGTAACTTCAGTACATTGTACAAAATTGTGTGCTGTTCGGCCAATCGTTGGTTCTTTAGTGCACAATTTACATTAAATCTGAACCGATTTTCTCTAAACTTGGCACACACCATTCTGGACCTATTTCAGTACCCTATGCCAAATTTCGTGCAAATCGAAAGATATATAGTGACTTAGGAGACCCATTTACTTTAAATCGGACGAAAATATATATATTCAGTACTCTATGCCAAACTTCATGCAATTCAAACGATGTGTAGGGACATAGGTGCACCATTTACATTAAATAGGACGAAACTATATATGGGAGCTATATCTAAATCTGAACCGATTTCTCAAAACTTGGCACACATCATGCACAATTTACATTAAATCGGACGAAAATATATATTGGAGCTATATCAAAATCTAAACCGATTTTCACGAAACTTAGCACATATCATTCTGGACCATATTCAGTACTCTATGACAAACTTCATGCAAATCCAGTGATATGTAGGGACTTAGGTGCACGATTTACCTTAAATCGGACGAAACTATATATGGGAGCAATATCGAAACTTGGCACATACCATTCTGGACCTATTTCAGTTCTCTGTGCCAAATTTCGAAAGATATGGAGGGGCTTTGGTGCCTCTTTTACCTTAAATCGGACGAAAGTATTTATGGGAGCTATATCGAAATCTGAACCGATTTTCTCCAATTTCAATATGGTTAGTCCTTGGACCAAATAAGTGACCTGTGCCAAATTTTATTTAATCTAAAATTCGACCTGTACATTGTTTAAAATATAACATGGGCAGACGGACATGCATAAATCGACTTGGAAACTGATTCTATGCATATTTTCAAAGGTTATGGTTATTTGTCGGTCTTTACTTTACTTTATGACTGTTACAAAGACATAATACACAGTGCCACAGTGTGGTGAAGGGTATAAAAATGAATTCCTTACAATTTTATGTATGTCGATTCCCATATTTTCAACAAATTAAAAAATTATATTTTTTAAAGCTCCATATTGTTCTCAAAATTTATCTGCGGATAAATTAATATTTATAGGGTTTCGATGTAGGGAACTTAAAAGAAATTTTTTAATATATATAAATGATATGAACAAATTTTAAAATTCAATATTAAGTGTATGGAGTGCCCGATTTGCTCGAAATTTATATGTGGGTATACACATTTTTCTACTAAAAAAAAATTGCCTCATCCAAATGCCTAGATCAAGTTCGAAGAGGGGACCGTCGGTCCACTCCTTCTGGATCCTTCCCCACAAAATACCAACATTGATGTACAGTTTACATCAAATGTATAAAAGTGGTATATTTTAATCTGAACCAATTTCAACAAAAACTCACGCCGTACTCATTGTGGTACTATGTGGAAGCAATTTCATTTCCTATTTGAATATCTACATATCAAGTGTTCGCAACAGTAGCTCTCGATGGCTTGAATTGATTTTCAACACTGGTTAATTTCAGTGAAATACAATCATTCCTTTATTGTCAACTTGTGACGCAACCTTATGTTTTAATTCCTTAAAATAATTCATAATTAATTCAGTACAAGTGGTAATTAAAATATATTAAGGCTTACATTTTGGTTTCAAACCATTAAATTGTTAGTTTTTGGAAATTATGCACAAGTTATGTACAACAACTTCTGCTTTTTACGAAAGAGATTTTTAAAAAGGGCTTTCCGGATGTAAAAGATTATAGAAGTGCATAATTTTAGTAGAAGGATTGTATAAAAGATAATAAGATAATATATCAGAGCTGCATTTTTCAGGGATGTATTTGCTATAAGTTAAATGTGGCGGCTACATCAAGAATACAAACTTGTTTAACATTATGTCTAAATTATTTATATGCAGCCGTAACATTCGTTCGCCTTCATATATTCCATTATATCACTTAACATCTACCTACAAAATGTCCCTAATGTATTTTGTCGAATAAAAATGTTTGTGATAACATGATAGCAATAACAAACGACAACATCATTCCTCTCTTCACACAATTTGTCACATATTACTGTCATTGTAAATAACACAATACGGAATTGTTGTTGTTTTTTTATTTTTTTTACTGGCAAACAACAAGACTTTCCCCACGCATAACGTGTGTGTTCTGAAATCGCAGTATTTTTAAATAACACAATTTGATATTCCAATGAGGAAACCTCACGGATAATTGTCGTACATGTCAGACAACTTTGTGTCGGCTGTTTTTTAAGTCGGCGTTCATTTAACTAAAGGCACCAGTTTTAATTGAATTCGTGACAATTTACCTATTGAGAAAATAGCTAAAGGATTCGCGGCATTTCATTGGCAAATTGTTATGTAAATAAGGCATTTACTCAAGTAAATTGCTAAATTAGTTTTTATTGTCATCAACATTGTCAGCATCATCGTCATCTGGTTCAACATCAGCGTTTGTGTAATTGTGTGGTTAAGTAATTTCCGGCATTGTTTAGCATATCTAATGACAAAAGAGAGTAGTATACAATAGCAAAAATTCGTAGAAAGTAAAACCAAATAAAGAACATGAAAAATGTAGGTTTGCTACAGACATTTTGGAAAAAAGTCGAAATTCATTTCAATGTGTCTTTCTTATACTCCATGTAATTATACGATTTTTCAATAAGTTTCTAGTGCTGCCTTTCTAACTTTGTTTTTAACAGGTAATTATCATGTGTAATTAAATTTTAAATTATATCCTTTATGCATCAGTGATAATGCTCACGGCAACAATGACAGCAATTGGCACAGTTACATTTGTCAATGAAATGGTTGTCACTAAAATAAATTGGTTTGGACAGTGCAATTAGGTATGTGTCAATTATAAGTCCAGTGTTAGTTGTACGTTAATGAATTATGTATGTTTGAAGACAAATATGATTTTTAAAATAACAGTAAGGAAACGACCAAAGTCGTTCGAACCTGACCATTTCACAACATTTTGGTTATACAAATGAATCACAAAAAAATATTTTTATATTTAAATGAAATATATATATATATACAAGATAGAAAAAAATTTGTTTGTTTGTTTGTATGTTACCGATAGACGTAAAAACCACTGAACAGATGTTAATGAGATTTACAATGTATGTCATGTCATACCCTGAAAGTAACATAGGCTAGATAAACTTCAAAAATTTCGCATGGATACAGAGTTATAGCATCAATAGTAAACATACCTGAAAATTTCGGAACATGTAATATGCGCATGTCTTAAGAACGGCTAGAGATACCGTCTTCAAAATTTGTCTGAATAACGTAGGTGTAAATACACATCATCCATGAAAAATGAGCATGGTACGATCAACGGAAAATGCACTTTCCATTGCATTTTAAATATCTGAATATTAAAAATAGAACACATTTTGGTTGTAGACTTAAAAATCGCTGAACAAATTTTACAGAGACTTTCACAGAACGTCATGACAAGCCCTGGGAAAAACATAGGTTACATAAACTTCAAAGATTCCGCGTGGATCCGGATTTATAACAACAAATGTAATCATACCTCAAAGATTATGAACATGTAATTTCTGTATATCTTAAGAACGGTTACAGATACCGCCTTCGAAATATGTCTGTGTAATGTAGGAGTAAATACACATCATCGACACCACCTAAGGGTGGCGCGATCAAGGGAAAATGCCCACCTCATTGCATTTAAATCTATACGTAGAAAATAAAAAACATATTGTTTGCGGAATCAAGAACCATTGAACAGATTTTATTAAAATGTTCACAGGGCATCAAGCGATCCCATGGAAGTTACATAGGTTAGTTAAATTTTTAAAATCCGCCTGGATGCGGAGTTATTGCATCAAAAGTATTCATATGTATGTACATACAGTGAGTGTAATAAGTATTTTGCCTCAATAAAAATTTTACAAAATTCTAATATATACGCTTAAAGCCAGCATACTAAAGATGTAAAATGATTTATGTATGATGGGATATGTTTGTGGACATATTTAGATCTTATTTCTGCAAGAATCACTGCGAAAGACCTATTGGTCTCGAAGATATCGGCCAAAATCTATACCATCCCAAAAATGATTATCACAAAAAAGTATTTTGCTTTTTATTATCATTTTTGGAAAAATCATTATATATCACACGCTTTGTCTTTTTATAGTTACCATTGCGGGTAACCACATACTAAAAGCGATTTGGCGACGATTCCAATAAACCACTGCATTTTTTCGGGAATATTTTCTCACATTTACGTTCAATACATTCTCCAGCAATTTTTTATTTAATATATGGTAATTTCTCGTCCTAATCTCAAAATGAGAGTATTAGATATGGTCGTCGCGGCTTCAAAACATCCCAAATAACTTTAGAATAATAAAAAGGAGGTTTTGCAAAATATATCGCGAGGACAGGGCCCTAAAAACTATTAAAACCAAAATCCGACAAACAAATTATTAAAAAAATATCGCGAAATCCCATTTTTCAGACTTTGAAAACTTTATGGCCCATTAATATTGATCTAGGAACCAATATATGCGATGAAAATAGCAATAAGGTGGTCAGATTCAATGAAATGAACAGTTCTAAAACAACAGAAACTACAAGCATTACATGAAGTTGGGAGAAAACATCATTCTTCGTCAAATAGTATTGCGTTTTAAAAAACTGTGGTAGCTGGTGACGAATATGCAGTCAATATTTTACATCCGTTTAACACCATCAGTTGCGAATAAAATGCATCAGTGAATAAACTGGTCGATCTATTTATTTTCGAAATTTGATGTATTTCTATTGCCACACAACCGTTCATATCTTAGAATCTGACCTTCTTATTGCTATTTTCATCGCATATATTGGTTCCTAGATCAATATAAATGGACCATAAAGTTTTCAAAGTCTGAAAAATGGGATTTCGCGATATTTTTTTTTAATAATTTGTTTGTCGGATTTTGGTTTTAATAGTTTTTAGGGCCCTGTCCTCGCGATATATTTTGCAAAACCTCCTTTTTATTATTCTAAAGTTATTTCGGATGTTTTGAAGCCGCGACGACCATATCTAATACTCTCATTTTGAGATTAGGACTAGAAATTACCATATATTAAATAAACCAGTAAGGAAAATAGTAAAGTCGGACGGGACCGACTATATGATACCCTTCACCACTATGGGTATATTAAACAGGACGATTAACATGAAATTGGATGAAATAAAATATGTGATATTTATCTAAATATGAATCTACCTAGATCTATCCATAAAGTATGTAAATCGACTTCAAACAAATATAAATAGGTCATCCGTTGGGCTATGTCTGTACTTCTAGAAAACGCAACTACGTAATTCTATGCTCAATTTTGTACGTTGTGCAAACTTTGATGTCACTCTGACTAACATGAGGAGTTTGATGCCCACTTTACGGGCGAAAATATATATGGAAGCTCTATCCAAATATTAAGCGATTTCAAACAAACTTGTCACAGGTTAGGTTATACTAATTTCAGAACGTTTTGTTCCTATCAGCCTATTGGATCCTTGGTGCGTCAATTACTTATAATCAATCTATAATAAAAGGGAGCTATATCTAAATCTGGACCGATTTTCAGTACGTTATGCCAAATTTCGTGCAAATCGTGCATCATTTACATGAAATCGGACAAAACTATATATAAGAGCTATATCTAAATCTTAACCGATTTTCTCGAAAATTAGCACACATTATTCTGAAACTAATTCAGTACGCTATGCCAAATTTCGTGCAAATCGAAACATATATAGGGACTTTGGTGCATCATTTACATGAAATCGGACGAAACTATATATGGGAGCTATATAGAAATCTGGACCGATTTTCTCGAAACTTGGCAGACATCTTTCAAGGCTCAATTCAGTACGTTATGCCAAATTTCGTGCAAATCGAAAGATATATAGGGACTTTGGTGCACTATTTACATGAAATCGGACGAAACTATATATGGGAGCTATATCTAAATCTTGACCGATTTTCGCGAAACGTGGCAGACATCATTCTAGGCTCAATTCAATACGTTATGCCAAATTTCGTGCAAATCGAAAGATATACATGAAATCGGACGAAACTATATATGGGAGCTATATCTAAATCTGGACCGATTTTCTCGAAAGTTGGCAGACAGCATTCTAGGCTCAATTCAGTACGTTATGCCAAATTTCGTGCAAATCAAAAGATATATAGGGACTTTGGGGCACCATTTACATGAAATCGGACAAAACTATATATGGGAGCTATATCTAAATCTGGACCGATTTTTACGAAACTTGGCAGACATCATTCTAGACCTAAGTGCTTAGGCTGTACCAAATTTTGTGCAAATCGAAAGATATATAGGGACTTTGGGCACCATTTACATGAAATCGGACGAAACTATATGGGAGCTATATCTAAATCTGGACCGATTTTTACGAAACTTGGCAGACATCATTCTAGACCTAAATGATTAGGCTGTACCAAATTTCGTGCAAATCGAAAGATATATAGGGACCGTTTACATTAAATCGGTTAAATATATATATGGGAGCTATATCCAAATCTGAACCGATTTTACCCAATTTCAATAGGGTTCGTCCTTGGGCCGAATATGTGACCTATGCCAAATTTCATCCAATTCGGATCATAAATGCGACCTGTACTTTGTTTACAATTTAACATGGACAGACAGACGGACAGACGGACGGACGGACATGCATAAATCGACTTAAAAAGTGATTCTATGTATATTCTCAAAAGGAACCATGGGTCTATCTCGATTATTTTTGCCTGTTACAAACATATGCACAAATACATAATACCCTGTACCACAGTGTGGTGA
The DNA here is from genome assembly GCF_032173495.1 of Musca vetustissima. NCBI lineage: Eukaryota > Metazoa > Arthropoda > Insecta > Diptera > Muscidae > Musca > Musca vetustissima. Next base: position 47,446 of record NW_026888252.1, read on the forward strand.
AGGGTATAAAAATTGCTGGAGAATTTGTTGAACGTAAATGTGAGAAAATATTCGCGAAAAAGTGCCGTGGTTTATTGGAATCGTCGCCAAATCGCTTTTAGTATGTGGTTACCCGCAATGGTAACTATAAAAAGACAAAGCGTGTGATATATAATGATTTTTCCAAAAATGATAATAAAAAGCAAAATACTTTTTTGTGACAATCATTTTTGGGATGGTATAGAATTTGGCCGATATCTTCGAGACCAATAGGTCTTTCGCAGTGATTCTTGCAGAAATAAGATCTAAATATGTCTACAAACATATCCTATCATACATAATTCATTTTACATCTTTAGTATGATGGCTTTAGGCGTATATATTAGAAATTTGTCAAATTTGTATTGAGGCAAAATACTTATTACACTCACTGTATGTATGTATGTATGTATATGTATCTGAAATAATGTATGTATGTTTATTTTCTAAGATAGGTTGGTTACATGTAGCGACTACATTTAGATGAATAACACGGAAGTAAATACGATTCATCCGATGAGAATAAATTTTGGAACAATTACGATATAATTTGAAATATGGAAATAAAAAAAAAAATAAAATAAAATTGAAAAAAATTATTGACATTATAATTTTCTATTTTGTCAGTTTGTGAAAATATATTTACATATATAAAAAATGCTACTTGGATTACAAAAATATATGGATTATAATAAATACCATTTTGTGGGGAAGTAACAGATGGGTGTGATCGATAATAAGATGTGCAAAATAGTAATTTTGGTTATTACGTGTCATTATCTGTTTTCATGGACATAACAATTGTGTAAAATTGATAAAAGTAATTAACGGTGTGTTTTAGTTTCAAAAAAAAAAAAAAAAAAAAATGTCAATATGTGGTGTTAATGCGAGCATATAAAAGTCCAGAGTTTTCCTAATTTTAAAATTAAAATTAGTATATATTGCAGCGGCATGTAGGTTGCTCATTAATTGATCATTGGTATATGCTTGATAACTTTATCAGGGGCAGCGAAGGGCCCATAGACGCCAAAACCGCTGAACAGATCTTAATGAGATTTACACTGTATATCGAGACATGCCCTGAAAGTAACATAGGCTCTATAAACTTCAAAAATTCCGCGTGGATGCGGATAGCATAAATTCAGATACAACACTATTTTTGTTTTTAAATGTCATTTTGTGGAGGAGGTAACAGATGGAGGTGATCGATCGTGTAAAATTGATAAAAAGTATTGACATAATCTTTGAATTGTTATTACTTTGAGAAAAAATTGTGTTTCAAGAAAGCAAAAGTTACAACCATTACAGAATAGAGTGAATTATTTAATAATTACTATACAACTACTACAACATGGACATTTCACACTTTTTTGTAGTGTTAATGCGAGCATATACAAATACTAGGGTTTACCTAATTTTTAAATTAAATTTATCAATTGATCATATTTAAATTTTAATTTGATAATTTCAGCAGGGGCAGCGAAGCGCCACGGGTCCCGCTAGTATTAATATATAACATATACCACTGAAATTCTGTTCATATTTTTTATTACTCATAGAATTATGGGAACAATTAAAGTTCCCTTAAATCTTGAAAATACTGTTCAATATTAGACAAATATATAATTTTACTTTTGGTAATATAAAACCAGTAAGGAAAGTTAAAAAGTCTGACGGGGCCGACTATATGCTACCCTTCATCACTTTAAGCACATACAGATAATGCTCATATATACAACATCCTGTAAATAGGATAGATATTGCATCTTTGGATTATCATAGAAATGTATTTCTATAAGACTTTAAAACTTTTCGGATGCCTATAGTAATTTCAATACACTATGCACAAATGTTCTCAATCGGTACACTATTGGCAGTATAATGTTCCATTTACATAAAATCGGTCGAAACTATATGTAAACCAGTAAGGAAAGTAGTAAAGTCGGACGGGGCCGACTATATGATACCCTTCACCACTTTGAGTATATTCAACAGATGAATCCTAACAGAAGTCGCATTTTTAAAGGACCAGTAAAATGAAATTGGAACCATAAACACGTCATTCTGCAACCGATACTAAATTGTTCATTTGGTCAGATATAGAAGCTATATCTAAATCTGAACCGATTTCAGGCAACTTTACACACATCATTCTAGACCTAATTTGCTACGCTGTGCCAAATTTCGTGCTTAAATCGACTCAAAAAGTGATTCTATGCATATTCTCAAAAGGAGCCATGGGTCTATCTCGATTATTTTTACATGTTACAAACATATGCACAAAAACATAATACCCTGTACCAGAAAAAAGAATTTGGTTCAAGAACCTCAAAACCTGGGGGCTTCCAGAAAAAATGGACCAATATTTATAATTTATAGTGGAGAGATGTGCTACCTAATAAGAACTCGACGTACTAAATTACAGTCAATTTGGTCGAAAAATCCGATCAGAACCCCCAAAATACCAAAATTACAGTCAATTTGGTCGAAAAATCCGATCAGAACCCACAAAATACCAAAAATTTTGGGGTACCGTTATATGGGTACTACCAGAAAAACTGGACCTATATTTATAATTTTTAGTGGAGCAATTTGGTACCCAAAAGAACCCAATGTACAAAATTTCAGCGAATTCAGTTATAAAACGAGCCCAAAAACCCGAAAATACCGAAAATTTGGGGGTGCCCTTATATGGGGGCTTTCCGAAAAAATTGACCTTTATTTATAATGTTTGGTAGGGAGATTTGCTGCCCAATAAGAACACAAAGTACCAAATTTCAGCGAATTCGGTCGGAAAATGCGATCAAACCCCCCAAAATATCGAAAATTGGGGGTAATCTTATATTGGGGCTATCCGAAAAAATGGACCTTTATTTATAATTTTTGTTAGAGAGATTTGCTACCCAATAAGAACTCAATGTACCAAATTTCAGCGAAATTGAAATTGGTGAAGGGTATAAAAACGGAGGGCCTCAATTTTTATACCCTTCACCACACTGTGGTACAGGGTATTATGTCTTTGTGCATATGTTTGTAACAGGCAAAAATAATCGAGATAGACCCATGGTTCCTTTTGAGAATATGCATAGAATCACTTTCTGAGTCGATTTATGCATGTCCGCCTGTCCGTCCGTCTGTCCGTCCGTCCGTCTGTCTGTCTGTCTGTCTGTCTGTCTGTCCGTCCGTCCGTCCATGTATTTTTGTTAACAAAGTACAGGTCGCATTTATGATCCGATTTGGATGAAATTTGACACAGGTCACTTAATTGGCCCAAGGACGAACCCTATTGAAATTGGAGAAAATCGGTCCACGTTTAGGCATAGCTCCCATATAAGGGTACCCCAAAATTTTCGGTATTTTGAGGTTCTTGAGCGCGTTTTTTAACTGAATTCGCTGAAATTTGGTACATTGAGTTCTTATTGGGTAGCAAATCTCTCTACCAAAAATTATAAATAAAGGTCCATTTTTTCGGATAGCCCCAATATAAGATTACCCCCAATTTTCGGTATTTTGGGGGTTTTGATCGCATTTTCCGACCGAATTCGCTGAAATTTGGTACTTTGTGTTCTTATTGGGCAGCAAATCTCCCTACCAAAAATTATAAATAACGGTCCATTTTTTCGCATAGCCCCCATATAAGGGTACCCCCAAATTTTCGGTATTTTGAGGTTCTTGAGCGCGTTTTTTAACTGAATTCGCTGAAATTTTGTACATTGAGTTCTTATTGGGTAGCAAATCTCCCTACCAAAAATTATAAATAAAGGTCCATTTTTTCGGATAGCCCCCATACAAGATTATCCCCAATTTTCGGTATTTTGGGGGTTTTGATCGCATTTTTCGACCGAATTCACTGAAATTTGGTACTTTGTGTTCTTATTGGGTAGCAAATCTCCCTACCAAACATTATAAATAAAGGTCAATTTTTTCGGAAAGCCCCCATATAAGGGCACCCCCAAATTTTCGGTATTTTCGGGTTTTTGGGCTCGTTTTATAACTGAATTCGCTGAAATTTTGTACATTGGGTTCTTATTGGGTACCAAATTGCTCCACTAAAAATTATAAATATAGGTCCAGTTTTTCTGGTAGTACCCATATAACGGTACCCCAAAATTTTTGGTATTTTGTGGGTTCTGATCGGATTTTTCGACCAAATTGACTGTAATTTTGGTATTTTGGGGGTTCTGATCGGATTTTTCGACCAAATTGACTGTAATTTAGTACGTCGAGTTCTTATTAGGTAGCACATCTCTCCACTATAAATTATAAATATTGGTCCATTTTTTCTGGAAGCCCCCAGGTTTTGAGGTTCTTGAACCAAATTCTTTTTTCTGGTACAGGGTATTATGTTTTTGTGCATATGTTTGTAACATGTAAAAATAATCGAGATAGACCCATGGCTCCTTTTGAGAATATGCATAGAATCATTTTTTGAGTCGATTTAAGCACGAAATTTGGCACAGCGTAGCAAATTAGGTCTAGAATGATGTGTGTAAAGTTGCCTGAAATCGGTTCAGATTTAGATATAGCTTCTATATCTGACCAAATGAACAATTTAGTATCGGTTGCAGAATGACGTGTTTATGGTTCCAATTTCATTTTACTGGTCCTTTAAAAATGCGACTTCTGTTAGGATTCATCTGTTGAATATACTCAAAGTGGTGAAGGGTATCATATAGTCGGCCCCGTCCGACTTTACTACTTTCCTTACTGGTTTTCATTCGAGATAAAAGCCACAAAAGAACGGTCACTCACGCGACATCAAATATTCATGACTTTATACACCATTGCAAATAATGGGAAAACTCTCTTTGTCTGAATATATTGAACTTTTAATATTCTTTACATGAATAAGAGATATCAATCATTATTATTGCCATTTCAAAATTTGGCATATCCTTTATTTGCGAAGGATTTTTCTCGGTCATTCACGTGACGATTTTTTCTGCAATGTCTGCATTTATAGTCTTTAAATTAGTATTTATGCTCAGAACAGGCCGACTATATGATACCCTTCACCACTTTGAGTATATTCTACATATGCATCCTAACAGACGTCGCCTTTTCGAAGGAATATTGACACGAAATTGAACAAACATAAATATGCGATCTTTAACTATTAGTAAACCGACTAACATCAATTCCAACACATGCCATTTTGCAACCTATTCTCACCCATTCACGGTGTCGATTTTGTTTCTGACTTAATTCGAATAGATTCTAATTCTAGAATGTCCCTACAACAATTTCAAGTGAAAATCTCAAGAACTCTTGAAGATATAGCCGATTTATTGTGTCAGCATCAAGTGACGGCAAGAGTGATTCTCAAACTTTAAACGCATTTTTCTCGAAGCAGTGTTTTACGAATGGCGGACGCGATAACTCAAAAACTAATAATCCAATCGGTTCCAACTTTTGACACTTTTCTCTGGGAGTGTATAGCTCTCTAGGATAAAGCCAATTGGTGAACATCTTTCTCATTTTAACTTAGTTTGTGGTCAAAAATAGACGATTTTACAAAAAAAAAAAAAAAAAAAAACTTCAGAGTTCAGCCATTTTGTTAATTGATGTGCGAAGTCAATAATCCTTTCTAACACATTTGGAATTTTTGGATTCCGATGTTCCAGTGAGAAGTTATCAAGCCCGCCATCAAAAATAAGGACTTTTCTTTGATCACAAAAAATAACAACAAACAAAACAACAACAATAATTTGTTGTAAAATATTTTTCTTCCTTTTTATACCCTCCACCATCGTGTGGAGTGTATATTAATTTTGTCATTCCGTTTATAACTCACCGAAATATTAATTTCCGATCCTACAAAGTATATTTATTCTTGATCAGGATAAAATTCTAAGACGATCTAGCCATGTCAGTCCGTCTGTTGTAATCACGCTATCTTCTGAAGGAATTAAGATAGGCTGCTGAAATTTTGTATAGGGTTTATATCTGAATTCTCTGAAATTTTGTACATTGGGTTCTTATTGTGCATCAAATTACTCTACTAAAAATTATAAATATAGGTCCAGTTTTTCTGGTAGTCCCCATATAACGGTACCCCCAAATTTTTGGTATTTTGCGGGTTCTGATCGTATTTTTCGTCCGAATTGACTGCAATTTAGTACGTCGAGTACTTATTAGGTAGCAGATCTCTCCACTATAAAATATAAATATGGGTCCATTTTTTCGGGTAGTCCCCATATAATGGTACCTCCAATTTTAGGTATTTTGGGGTTCTTGAGCGCGTTTTTCAACCAAATTCTTTGTAATTTGGTTTTTTTGTAGCCGTATATGGTAACAAATCTCCCTCCCGAAAATTAATAATATTCGCCACCTTTTAGGGGCAGTCCCCATATAACCCTCTTTTTATACCCTTAATGTTTGTAACAGTCAAAAAGACATAACCTATAAACAAAAAAATTACTTTTATTTTTTCTTAAATCAACATCTTTTTTTTATTAAACACCTACAAACGAAATAATAATTTGTAATTGTTGCCTTTTCATCCTTTTCTTTGACTTGCAATATATGTGTTTCATTCAAACAGCTGATTTCCTTATGTTTCACATACGAAAATAGAGCGCGTCCTATTCGGAAAAAAATACATATGTAATTGCATATCGTTTTGACACATTGAAATTTCCGTATGTTTCACATGACGAGTTCGATTTCCATATGCAAAAAAGTGACAGCACATATGTAAAATACATATCGTGTAAAAACACCATTAGCTCCCATATATGTTTTCGTTAGATTTTAACTTATTGATGCACCAAACTCCCAATAGTGGTCCGATTGAGGCAAAATTTTGCACAGAGTATTGAATTAGGTCTAGATAGTTAAATGCCAAGTTTTATTGAAATCGGTTCAGATTTAGATATAGCTCCTATGTATAGTTTTGTCCGATTTAATGAAAATAGTGCACCAAACTTCCAATAGTGGTCCGATAAAGCACAATTTTGCACATAGTACTGAATTAGGTCCTGACTGATGTATGCGAAATTTTGTTGGAATCGGTTCAGATTTGGCTTTAACTGCCATATATAGTTTCGTCCGATTTTTTGTAAATGGAGCACCATACTGCCAATATATATCCGATTGAGACAAAATTTTGCACAGCGTACTAAATTAGGTCATGATTGATAAATGCGAAGTTTTGTTGAAATCATGTAGATGGTGATATAGCTCCTATCAAAATTATGTCCCAATCGGTGACTCGATTTCATGTAAATGGTGCACCAAAGTCCCTATGCAAAATTATGTCCCAATCGGATTTCAACAAAACTAGTCATATGTCAATCTAGACCTATCTTAGTACTTTGTGCAAAATTTTACATAAAATCGGTCGAGCTATATCTAAATATGAACCGATTTCAACAAAGCTTGACCTATATTAATCTTTACTTCATTCGGACCAATATTGGGAGTTTGTTGCACCATTTACATAAAATCGGACGAAACTATATATGGGAGCTATACAGAGCTCCGAAAAGCGAGCGAGTTTCACTCTTTACCTGAATTCGAGCGGGAGTACTCCTGCGAGTAGAAAAAGTAAATAGAGTACTCTATTTTTCTCTGCCACTCAAATAAGAGCGCAAGTGCTTCACTCGTTTTCGAGTGGGAGTGAAATACGAAATCGAGCAGATAACACTCTTGCCGATTACTCTTTTATTTATATTTATTTTTTTGTTTGTGATACCGTTGTTTTACTTGATGTTGTTTGTGTGCATTGTTTGCTTGTTTTGCGATGTTTGGTTTGCAGTACTGCTGGGAAAGCATGCATCAACAAGCTCGTTTTCTGCGTTTTCTTTATGTAAGTCATTTTTATTTGTACCTCACATGTGTAAACATTTTCAATAAACATCATAATCAATGTCCTTTTATGTTTTTTGAACATGATCTATCTCCCCACAGCAAACAAAAGATCAACATCAAAAAAAAAAAAAAAAAAAATTGTTACTACACACACACAAATAACCAAACAACCAAATTTATTTGTCCACTCGATTTCACTCTTAGAGTGAACTCTAACTCTTTTTCGAACATTTTGACTCACACTCTTTTTCTTCAACAAGGAGTACTCGCGAGCACTCCCAAACAAAATAAAAGAGTGGAGAGTATACTCCCTAAAAAACTCGTACTCTTTACTTACTCCCACTCGGGAGTATTTTTCACTCGCGAGTAAAATCGAGCAAATCGGAGCTATATTTAAATCGGAAACGATTTTTTTCCAATTTCAATTGGGTTCATCCTTGGGCCAAATAAGTGACTTGCGCCGAATTGCGGCCAAAACGTATTATAAATGCGACCTGTTCTTTGCTCACAAAATGCATGGAAAGGCGGACAGACATGCATAAATCGACTCAGGGAGTAATTCTATTCATATTCTTAAAAGGAACCATGGGTCTTTCTAGATTATGTTTGCCTGTTACAAGCATATGTAGAAAGCCATAATACCCTGTATCACAGTATGGTGAAGGGTATACGATATATCAGACAGGACTATTTCAAACAAAAGAATACGGATGTATAATAAAGCCATCATGACAAGTGTATGTATGTATACGCGTGGCTAACAATATATAGATTTGGTGCACAATTGAATCTGTCTTTAGGTTATTTTACATATCCCCACAATAATTATCCAAGAAATGGTGGTTTATTTGTTTAAATTAAAGGTAAGAAGATGAAAACCTAGGCATCTTTTTACCATTGAATTATTTTAACAGAGAAAAAATCAATCGAGTTTAATGACGAATATTTTTTTCTTCTTGCGGACGATAATGCACTACCACCCGTCAGTTCACACAGCATTGCTGATGGTGCAGCTCAGATTATGCAAAACGAATTCCAAGAAAAAGTTCACAGATGCACTACAACTACGTAAAGTTTCGTCTTTATTTCACATAAACTATCATTCCCCGTTTTGTGGTGATTCCCCACAAAAGTTTTGCGGTTTAAATCATAAATATTTAAATTTCTTTCACAACCACTAGAATAATTTCCTTTCTTCTCTGCCTATTTCGCACTTCATAGAGCTTTTAGGAAAAATTAAATACCATTTCCATCTAACAATTGGTTTGTTCCCGTACTGCAACAATCTACTACTTTTTACTACGGTAACGAATTTTCCTTTATGTTATCGAAGAAAATAGTAAAATCTAGTAGATTCTTGCAGTACGGGAACAGACCAAATATATTAAAGTTTATAGTTTTTTTTTTACAAAAATGAAGACGGAATTGTTTTCGTTTTTTTTTCTACCTTCAGTAGTCTTCATTGATAAATCCATTATTTTAATATCAACTATAGGACTTTATTTAACATGCTTCGGAATTTCCGATTTGGGCCAGATATGCACCGTTTTGTTGTATGATTTGATGCCAATTAAAAGGTAACTTCTTTGCAAAAAACTCTAGTAGTCGATTTTCAAAATCCTCCCTAGATAACAATTTTTATTATAAAAGAATAATTTGCAATGCAAGAAAAAGATGATAATCGCTTGGTGCCAAGTCCGGACTATATGGCTGATGCATAAAAACTTCCCAACTAAGCTCTGGCGACTTATTGCAGATGTGTGTGGCCTAGCGTTGTCGCGGTGGAACACGACACCTCTCACGGTTGTCCAATTGTGGCCGTTTCTGGTCAATTGTAAATAGTTTAAAAAAGCTTTATGGTCGATTTTTAGCTCCTGGCCGATGATACGACTACGACTGCAGACACCGGTTAACTTCGATCATTTCTCCGATTTTATTGACATTTTCGTCTACGGGCCTACCTGGGCGAGGTGCATTTTTAACATCAAAAACTCCTGAATGGAATCTACGAAACCAAATTGCAGATAATTGGCTGTTACAGTATCGGAACCATAAACATCATTCACAATTTTAGCCACTTGGCTTGCATTTACACATAATCGGAGGAAGCTATATATGGGAGCTATATCTAAATCTGATCCGATACCAACAAAACTTCGCATACATCAACCTGACCTAATTAAGTAGTCTGTGCAAAATTTTGTCTCAATCGGACAAATATTAGGAGTAAGGTGCTCCATTTACATAAAATCGGACGAAACTATATATGTAAGCAATATCTGAATCCGAACCGATTTCAAAAAAACTTGACACGCATCAATCTAGACCTAATTCAGTGTTCTGTGCAAAATTTTATCTATCGTACCAATATTGGGAGTTGCACCATTTACATAAAATCAGACGGAACTATATATGGGAGCTATATCTAAATCTGAGCCGATTCCAGCGAAACTTTGCATACATAAATCTGGACCTAATTTAGTACGCTGTTCAAAATTGTGTGCCAATCGGCCTAAATTTGATTTTTGGGTTCTCCATTTACATAAAATCGGACGAAACTATATATAGGAGCTATATATAAATCTGAACCCATTCCAACAAAACTCCGTATACATTAATCTGGACCTGATTCAGAACTCTGTGCAAAATTTTGTCTCAATCGCACAAATATTGACAGTATGGTGCTCCATCGGACGAAACTATATATGATCTATATCTAAATCTGAACCGATTTTTCCCAATTTAAATAGGGTTCGTACTTGGGCCAAATTATTGACATATGCCACATTTCATTCAAATCGGATAATAACATACCACAGTGTGGTGAAGGGTATTAACATCGATTTGAAGTGGATACATAATTAGAACATTGTGTAAATATTTACATTACTGCAATTTTTTAAAATATTTGTGTAAACTTGAAAACAAAGATTGACATTGTATCCCGACACAAGATCCAATACACGTTATTTTAGGTTTCATTTGGTATGTTGTACACTAATTCGTCCTAAACAAATTTTAGTTATTATGGTACAACATTAGGTGAAATCGGATGTAAATATATATGGGACCTATATCTAAACCTGAAACGACTTCAATCCAGTACACTATGTAAATTGAATACGCTATGCAAAATTTGGTATCAATCGGACAAACATTGTAACAGTATGGTGCACCATTTACGTCAAATCGGACGAAACTATATATGTCAGCTATATCTAAATCTGAGCCGATTCCAACAAAACTTCGCATACACCAATACGGACCTAATTAAGTATGCTGTGCGAAATTTTGTCTCAATCGCTAAAATATTGCCAGTATGGTGTACTACTTACATAAAATCTGACGAAACTGTATATGGGAGCTGTATCTAAATCTGAACCGACTATATATTTGAATATATGGAGGCGATCGATGTTCAGATGTGCAAAATAGTTGTTTGTCGTATTAAGTGCCATTATATGTACTAACAATAACAACCAGTTCAGCAATTCAGCTAAACTCTTCATTTTCATGTTTTGTTGATAAAAAATATTGACATCATAATTTTTAAATTTTTGTCACTTTGCGAAAAAAATCTGTTTTTTAGGTTTCCAGAAAACAAAAATTACCACCATTACAGAAACAGCGATAAATTCAATACATATACAACAACAATCATCTGTTACCAATCAGGAAGGCAGGAGAACACATGTGCACTTCACCCATTTTTGATATGATATTTAAAATTAACGTTGATAACTTTAGCTGTGGCAGCGAAGTGCCACGGGTCCAGCTAGTACTTTTATATTAAATTGCCTCCCGGAATGACCCTTCAGGTTATGAGTATGTATGAATGTTAGTGTACAGCTTGTCCCTTTTTCCGGTCATTATCTGGGTGTTAGTTCGACTACATGGTTTTACACCCACATTAAAGGCTGCTTAAAATTCTCTTATAAACTTGAATTTAATCGTTTTATAGTAACATGAAAACAACGACAAGGGTTGAAAGCATGGATGGGGTTTTTTAACAGTGATGGAAATTAATTTCTTGGGCTTTTATATCATATCATGGAGTTTAGGAATAGATACAATAAATTATATGAGGTCTATCCAAAAAAGTGGATTAACCAATTTCTGTTCAAAATCGCGTTCAAAATCCCAAAATTTTGAGGTGCCCCTATGCGAGGACTATACATAAACGTAGACCTATTTAGTAAATATAACAAAACGGACATGTTTATATCGTCATAAAACTTTACGATAATCATTAGACAGTTTTCCTTTGGAAGTTGCTTCCCGAGGTGTTTCAGTTTTTTTTATACCCTCCACCATAATGCAGAGGGTTTCAGTTTTTTTATACCCTCCACCATAACACAGAAGGTATATCAAGTTTGCTTTTTCATTTGTAACTCATCATCGCTCAAGCCTTTAAACAAATGCCAAATTTTTGCATCGAATTGCCTTTTGTCTGCAGGCAGGTCAAGTACAAGATGGGCTATATCGGTTAACGATTAAACATAGCCCCCATATAAGGGTACCCCCAATATTCGGTATTTTAGGGTTATTGAAAGCTGTTCAACCGAATTTGATGTAATTTGGTATTTTGTAGTCGAATATTAATTTTCGACCCCTTTAAGCGGTAGTTCCAATGTAACACCATTCTGGCAAAAGGAAACGAGATAGACCCAAGGAGAGAATATACATAGAATCACTTTCTGAGTCGATTTATGAATGTCCGTCCGTCTTTGCTGTTAACACTAGAAAGCCGAAGGCGGTCATTTTTACCGCTTTCCAATTTCAAGTACAAAAGCAACTGTACATTTAATGACACTTTTATTTTAAATTTGGTGATTTGTTTATAATAAACGTAATTCTATGAGATACAAAAAGTCACCAAATTTAAAAAAAAAGTGTCATTAAATGCACAGTTGCTTTTTTACTTGAAATTGGAAAGCGGTCAAAATGACTGCCTTCGGCTTTCTAGTGTTAAATTGTAAACAAAGTACAGGTCGTATTTATAATCCGATTTGGATTAAAATTGGTACAACTCACATGCTCCAAGGGCAGACACTTTGAAATTAATGAAAATCGGTTAAGATTTTAAATATATCAGCCATATATATTTCGTCCGATTTTATGTAAATGGTGTAACATGAAAGTAATATACTTTTCACGAAATTTTTCATGGCATACTGAATGAAGTCTAAAATTATGTGTGCTAATTTCGTAAAAATCGGTTTCATACACATTTCGTCCGATTTCAGGTAAATTGTGTACCAAAGCTTCTATATTTCTTTCTATTTGCACTAAGTTCGGGATTTCGTACAGAATTGAGGCTGGAATGATGTGTGCTAAGTTTCGAAAAAATCGTTTCATATATAGCTCCCATACATATATTTTCGTATGATGTTTTTTTGCAAAATAGTCAGGCTGATTTTATGTAAATAGTGCAACAAATCGTAAAAATCAGTTCAGATTTTGATATAATACACATATATGTTTCCGTCCGATTTTAAGTAAATACTGCACTGAATAATCAAAAGTTTTTTGCAAAACGTACTAGTTTCGTTGACAAAATTTATACACTCTATTCGGTACGCCTCACTATTAACCAGTAAGGAAAGTTCAAAAGTCGGACGGGGCCGACTATATGATACCCTTCACCACTATGGGTACATGGAAGACATGTTAATATCTACAATATCCTGTATCCAGAAATTTCGCATACATCAGTCGGGACCTAATTCAGTACTCTGTGCAAAATTTTGCTTCAATCGGACCAATATTGGGAGTTTGGTGCACAATTTACTTTAAATCGGACGAAACTATTTATGGGAGCTATATCTAAAACTGAAACGATTTCAACAAAACTTCGCATTCATTAATCATGACCTAATTAAGTACGCTGTGCAACATTTTGTCTCAATCGGATAAATATTGGCAGTATGTTGTTCCATTTACATAAAATCGGACGAAACTATATATAGCATATTTAGATATAAATCTGAACCGATTCTAACAAAATTTCTCATACATCAGTACTCTGTGCAAAATGTTGCTTTAGTCGGACCACTATTGGGAGTTTGGTGCACTATTTACATTAAATCGGACGAAACTATACATCGGAGCTATATCTAAATCTGAACCGATTTCAACAAACTATATACTACTATAACTATCTAGACCTAATTCAATACTCTGTGCAAAATTTTGTCTCAATCGAACCACAATTGGGAGTTTGATGCATCAATAAGTTAAAATGGAACGAAAATATATATGGGAGCTATATATAAATCTGAACCGATTTTCTCCAATAGGGTTCGACCTTGGGCCAATTAAGTGACCTGTGTTAAATTTCATCCAAATCGGATCATAAATGCGAACTATACTTTGTTAACAACAATAATGGACGGACGGACAGACGGACATGCATAAATCGACTCAGAAAGTGATTCTATGCATATTCACAAAAGGAACCATTGGTCTATCTTGTTTTTTTTTGGCCTGTTACAAACATATGCACAACGACACAATACCCTGTACCACAGGGCGGTGAAGGGTATAAAAAGGGGGTTATAAAAATATTATAATTGGGAGGGAGGTTTGTTACTACAAAAAACCAAATTACAGTCAATTCGGATACCCTTATATGGGAGCTCGAATGGACATATATTTATTATTTATATTATACTAAATTACAGTCAAACCCCCAAAATACCAAAAATTTGGGAGTACCGTTATATGGGGACTACCAGAAAAACTGGACCTATATTTATAATTTTTAGTGGAGTAATTTGGTCCACAATAAGAACGTACAAAAGAATGTACAAAATTTCAGAGAATTCAGTTAAAATACCGAAAACTGGGGGTACCCTTATATGGGGGCTTTTCAAAATACTTTGAACAGAAATTTAATTTGTAAACTCTTCTTGCCAGTCGTCAGCATGTTCAAAATACTTTAAACATAATTTTGTATTGCAGCAGATTTGATCGTTGGAGTGTTTTAAGATAAGAGTCTAAAATCCCACACGCAACGTTGATAAGGCTGTTGCGGTTGCTGTTGAGATTTTATGACGCACACTATGGGAAAACTCTCCACAGATAAAATTCTATTATTAGAACAAATAGTTTATTGATAAGTATAGTGTGTTTGAGATTAGGCTAAGCAAGAGTTGTTTATGTAGAACCTAAGGATAAATATTCTAAAATAAAATTAGTGCCTAACAACCACTCACATAGAGCGGTCGTGTATCGCCGGTCTCAATAATTTTGTGTACAGAGGAGTGACTTACAACCACTCGACAAGAACGGTCGGCTGTCCGTGTCTTCCTATTTGTTATACAGACGAGCTACGGCTGTCTGTATATTTTAAATAGGGGCTACCCGAAAAAAATGGACCTATATTTATAATTTTTAGTAGGGAGCTTTGCTACCCAATAAGAACTCAACGTACCAAATTTCAGCGAATTCAGTTAAAAAACCCGCTAAAGAACCTCAAAATACCGAAAATTGGGGGTACCCTTATATGGGAGCTATGCCTAAACGTGGACCGATTTTCTCCAATTTCAATAGGGTTCGTCCTTGGGCCAATTATATGACCTGTGCCAAATTTCATCCAGATCGGATCATAAATGCGACCTGTACTTTGTTAACAAAAATACATGGACGGACGGACAGACGGACATGCTTAAATCGACTCAGAAAGTGATTCTATGCATATTCTCAAAAGGAACCATGGGTCTATCTCGATTATTTTTGCCTGTTACAAACATATGTACAAAAACATAATACCCTGTACCAGTGTGGTGAAGGGTATAAAAATTTAATTCCAATCAGACACCCGTTCGAAATGCATATGGAAGATATGGCTTCATAAACATGAATTTCAACAAAAACTTATATTCATTCTATTCTCAATTTCGTATGCTGTTCAAAGTTTCGTGTTAATCGGACAATCATTAGGAGTTTGTAAAATCGGACGAAAATATATATGGCAGTTACATTTAAATTTGAACGGATCTTCGCGAAACTTAGCACAAATCATCTTAGACCCAATTCAGTACGCTATGCCAAATTCCAGCAAATCGAGTGTATATAGGGTCTTTGGTGCACCATTTACATTAAATCGGACGAATATATATATAAGGAAGCTATATCTAAATATAAACCGATTTTCACGAAATTTAGCACACATCATTCTAGGCTCAATTCATTACGCTTTGTCATATTTCGTGCAAATCGAAAGATGTTTAGGGACTTTGGTGGACTATTTACCTAAACTTGGCACACATCATTCTAGGTTTAATTCAGTATGCAGTGCACAAATTTCGTGCAAATAGATGGATATATAGGGACTTTCGTGCACCATTTATTTAAAATCGGACGGAAATATATATGGGAGCTACATCTAAATTTGAACCGATTTTTCCCAATTTCAATAGGGTTCGTCCTTTGGCCAAATAAATGCGACCTGTATTTTGTTTACAATATAACATGAACAGACGGATAGAAATGCACAAATCGACTTAAAAAGTGATTCTATGCATATTCTCAAAAGGAACCAAGTGTCTATCTTGTTTTCTTTTGCCTGTTACAAACAAATGCACAAAGACATAATACCCATTACCACAGTGTTATGAAGGGTATATATTTTAAAAGTTTTGTGAAGCAGGGCAAAATGAATCCACAGCAAAATCAGGTTATTATAATGGTAATCACTTCAGATTTAGATATAGCTCCCATATATATTTTGGTCCGATTGTACATAAATAGTATTTGGTGGACTAAGAAAATGATGTGCTTGCATGCTATGTAATTTTAAGTAGATTTTAATTAGTATATTCTATTATATACGTTACATACATATAAATGTACAGCCACATAATAAATATTCGAAAGAGTGTTGTATATCTAATAAAAACATAGTTTAACTTTTCATATTTTTCCATAGATAATTTCTTTTCTTTCGCTTCCCACAATCCCACGACACTTGTTCTCTGAAAAGAAAACCCAGTAAGCATAACGGAAGTACACTAACAATTAAAATGCCTTTAGGAATTCAAATAATCCCCATTATCCCAACACTTGTAAATTGTCGAGAGACGGTGTGTGTGTGAATGTGAGATTTTAATTAAAATTTATTCTCTTTGACGGCGACGAGGTTAATTCAAAAGTGTGAAGTAAGGGATTTTTTGCTACATTTATTAACATAACATCAAAACTTTATTCACACATATTCCGGCCATAATCACAATTACAAAGCGACACAGCCCACACCCATCCCATAAGCTATCAGTAAACGATGTGTGGTAGAGTAGCAGCCAGAGTTCATTAGTTGCAAAATTAGCATAATTAAATATGTCAACAAATAGATATCAGAGTTATTTTAATCACGACCCTTACCCAATGAATAAATGAATGACCTGAGGGTTAGTTCGAAGCTATGCACGACGAAGATAATGATTGGTTCTCAGACCCAATGTCGTATATCCGGCCATTAGCATTTTCATTTTCCATTCAGACACTCAAACCCACACACATACACACCCACAATCACTGGAGAAAATTATTTTAATTGACATTTTGTCACAAAGTGTCGGTTCGAAAAGGGCATCATAAAGGAATCCGCAAAATGACAATTAGTTGGAATTACATTTTGTCACATTTCCACTTTTGGTCAACACCGACCAACAAACCTACCATCCATTTATCCATCTGCTGTTTCATTCCGTTTGGTTGGCCTATGGACACAGTACCTTATTGAGGGTGTGTGTCAATTTGTTGTTCGTTTTAAGAAAATATATTTTATAAACGACAATTATGTTCTGAAGGCCAGCTATTTGTTGGCTTCTGTTAAAAGCAACCGAAATGAAATTGGAAAATAAAATGCAACAATAATAAGAAAACAACGACAACAACAACAAATAGCCAACCAGTCGGGAATTCACGGAAACACAAAAGGCATCAATGGAGGGATATTCATTGAACTCTTGGCCATTGTTAAAGCAATTTTCTTAATTACAATGCGTTGGTGGAAACCGGTTATTTAATTGTTCATTTGCCGAAGCATCAGCAGCAAAAGCACGTTCGCAAAAGATTTATCATTGAATGGTTTACAAGGATCAGTTGGGAATGGAATGTGTTGTTACACCATGACATTAAATGGGTAATCGTACAGTTGATCGTAAAAAGAATATATATATATATATATATATATATTAGGGCGGGCCAGCTTGTATGGAGCCAAACAATTCGATTAAAACCAGCCCCTAGGATGATTCAATGGACAATTCTAAGCAACTTTGTTGAAGGAGCCATAGAGTTGTGTTTTATGCTTGATAATAAAACACAATAGTTATTTATTAGTTCTGCTATTCCGTTTGTAGCTCATCGAAATATTCATTTCCGACCCTATAAAGTATATATATTCTTGATCAGGGTAAAATTCTATGACGATTTAGCCATGCCCGTCCGTCCGTCTGTCGTATTGACGCTATCTTCTGAAGGGATTTAGATAGGGTGCTAAAATTTTGCATAAGTTTGTCTTTTGTCTGCAGGCAGGTCAAGTTCGAAAATGGGCCATATCGGTCCACGTTTAGGCATAGCTCCCATATAAGGGTACGCCCCAATTTTCGGTATTTTGGGGTTCTTGAGCGCGTTTTTCAATCGAACTCACTGAAATTTGGTATATTGGGTTCTTATTGGCTACTCAATGTCTCGGCAAAAAATTATAATTATAAGTTCACTTTTTCGGGCAGCCCCTAATTTTCAGTATCTTGGGGGTTTTGATCGTATTTTTCCACCGAATTGGCTGTAATTTAGAATTTTGAGTTCTTAATAGGTAGCAAAACTCTCCACGAAAAATTATGAATATAGGTAATTTTTTGGAATAGCCCCCATATAGGGGTTCCCCCAATTTTCTGTATTTTAGGGTTCTTGAGCGTTTTTCAACCGAATTCCCCTTTTATACCCTCCACCATAGTATGGAGTACCCCACAATTTTCCGTTTTTTGGGGTTCTTGAGCGCGTTTTTCAACCGAATTCGCTGAAATTTGGTATATTGAGTCGCTATTGGGTTCCCAAGTTCTCCACAAAAAATTATTCATATAGGTCCATTTTTTCTGGTAGTCCCCATATAACGGTACCCTCTAATTTTCAGTATTTTGGGGGTTTTGATCGTAGTTTTCAACCGAATTGGCTGAAATTTGGTACATTTGGTTCTTATTGGGTTCCAAATATCTCCACCAAAAAATATAAATATAGGTCCAATTTTTCTTGTGCCCCCATATAAGGGTACCCCCCAAATGTCGGTATTTTGGGGTTCTTGAGTGCGGTTTTCAACTGAATTCGCTGAAATTTGAAATTTTGAAATTATTATTTTGAAATTATTATAATAGGTCCAATTTTTCTGGTAGCCCCCATATAAGGGTACCCCCAATTTTCGCTATTTTGAGGTTCTTGAGCACGTTTTTTAACCGAATTCGCTGAAATTTTGTATTTTGTAGTCGTATATGGTAAAAAAATTTCCCTACAAATAAATATTAATATGCACCCCCTTTTTGGGGTAGTCCGCATATAACCCCCTTTTTCATATTGAAATAGTTATGCAATTTGTTCTGCGTTTTGTGTTTGGTTTTAAGACTCTGTTGTAATCATATCACCAGCGGAGGATATTGAGATAATGAACTATAACCCGTGTTTAGACCTAGCCCCTGTGTGGGAGGTACCATAAGTAGTGGACCGATATTCCCCATCTTGGAACTTGAAGTAAGATTGGAAGAAATAATAAGATGGCCAAAGTTTGGATGAAATCAAAATTTTCTGAAAAAAATTGGTCTAAAGAAACTTGGGGTCTAGAACCATTTTAACCGTGTCAATGTGTATACACCCTCATTATCCATAAAGCTGTGGGTATAATTGTCCATTAAAAATTTCTGAAATTTGTTTTATAGTTTACATTTTGGTTTACATAACCGGTTTGTGGAAATTTCGATATAGGTCCACTTTTTGGTAATTTCCCTATATTTTCATTTCAAGTACCTGTCAGTATATCTATGGTGGAGGGTATCCAAAGTTCGGCCCGGCCGAACTTAACGCTTTTTCACTTGTTTATATTAAAATAGTTATCTGATTTATCCGCGTTTTGGGCGTATCCCCATGTTTTCGCATTCCACCACAGTAGTGTATATATTTTGTACTCGAAATATGGAGTTCTATGACGACTTAGCCCTCTGTTTTAATCATTCTAACTTCGGGAGATATTCAGGTAAAAAAAATAGAACGGTCTGGTTCGAGAGAGATATATAATATATCGGCCCCAGTTACGCGTATCCCCCATATTGTGATACCTACCATTTCGGTAGGCTACCCATTTTCGGCTACCCATTTTCGGTATTTTTAATATTTTGTGTGAAGGAGCTATTTATATAAGTCCTTAATTTTGCATAGAACCTCAAATAATTACAACTGCAGCTGTAAGGAACTTCCTACGCGATGTAATAGCTTCCAGAAACCTACGCAAAGAATTTTTTCTGCAATGACAATATTCATATTAAACCAGCAGCATTTACCCCACCCCCGAAATAAAATCATATGTACGTCAGTGATGGCCTCATATCGGCAAAATCGGTCCACAGTTTGCGGTTTTCCGATTTTAGGACAAATCTGAATTAAAAATTGCTGAAATTTGTATTTGGTATACATTATGGTTTAATAGTATAGGTATACGTGTTGTGATGTTCAACATATTTTCATTTCAAGTATGGTGGAGGGTATCCAAAGTTCGGCCCGGCCGTACTTAACGTCTTTTTTACTTGTTTTACAACATATAATTACATTTTATTGGTTAAGATTTCACTCCCTTTGTCTGAGCGTATTTCGGGAATAAAGTGGGGAGTTTGCAAAAAGAGAGTTGTAATAATAAGATGGAAATACCAAGTGGAAAACAACATCTTAGAACGTGGTCTTCCAAATTGGTGGATTTGTAGCAGGCAAAAGGAAACGAGATAGACACATGGTTCCTTTTGAGAATATGCATAGAATCACTTTCTGAGTCGATTTATGCATGTCGGTCAGCCCGTCCGTCCGTCTGTAGATGTTAAATTGTAAGCATTTATGATCCGATTTGGATGAAATTTGGTACAAGTCACTTGAATAAAAATCGGTTCAGATTTAGATATAGCTCCCATATATAGTTTAGTCCGATTTAAGGTAAATGGGGCACCATTAACCTGTGTGGATATGCACAAAATTTGACACAGGTTACTGAATTAGGTCCACAATCATGTGTGTTGAGTTCCGAGATAATCGATTCAGATTTAGTTATAGCTCCGTATTTATCTCGATTTGCGGGAAATTTTGCATAGTGTACTGAATTGATTCTAGACTGACGTGTGTTAAGTTTCGAGAAAATCGGTTCAGATTTAGATATAGCTCCCATATATGCATTTTCGTCCGATTTTAGGTGAATGGGGCACCAAAGTCCTTATATATCCTTCGAATTGCCCGAAATTTGGCACATCCTACTGAATTAAGCTTAGAATGGTGTGTGCTATGTTTCGTGAAAATCGGTTTAGATATAGCTCCCATATATATTTTCGTCCGATTTGATTTACCCTTAGATTATTAAATAAAGTCTAAAATGATGTGTGTAAATTTCGTGCAAATCGGTTTAGATATAGCTCCAATTTATATTTTCTTCCGATTTTATGTAAATAATGCACCAAAGTCCCTATATATCCTTCGATTTGCACAAAATTTGGCATAGCGTACTGAATGGGATCTAGAATGATGTTAGGTAAGTTTCGGGAAATTCCGTTCAGATTTCGATATAGCTCCCACATATACATATATGTTCGTCCGATTTTACAACCTAAGTTTATCTTCTATAAGATTTGATTAGATTTCCCCTGGGGATTTAATATTCCCTACACACAACAAATTCTGCATCCCATTACTTCGATCATATAATTCAAATTATTTTCTGATATAATCTCCCTTGCCTATATGATTCCCATATGACAGTTCGCCCGATGGTGTAGAAAGTATTCTTCTTTACGTCGATGAACAGTAGATACTGGGAATGCGCCATTCTATAGATGACTTTGTATGACTTGTAGGGTTTGGGCCTAGTCCTATATTGTCTGATTGTTGAGAAGGGATCTGTCACTTCAAAGCGAAAACTTAGAAACGTATGTCCCGTTGTTCATAACGCAAACTCTAGGAGTTGTGGAAATACGAATACTTGTTCAAAGCAATAGTACGATGTACACCGCGGGCGCCCATACTGCTTTATCGATGGGCTATATTGGTGCATGTTTTTGGGTAGCCTCATATAACGGAACTTCAAAATTTGCAGAATTTAATGGATTTTGGAACCGAATGAGCTGGAATTTAGAATTTTGTGGTATCATTGGGTAACAAATCTCCAAATATTTATCTACTTTTTTCGGTAGCTCCCATATAACGGTACCCCAAAAAAATTTCAGTTTTTTGAGAGACATTTGCCCACACTTCAAAATCAAATCAAAATGGTTGTAACGTGATATTTTGGATTCACATTTGTGTAGAAATCTGCCCACTAAAAATTATCACTATTGGTACAATTATTGGAATCTTGAGGGTTTTTTATAAATTTTTCTATTGAATTTCTTGTAATTTGGTATGTCTGGTTCTTCCACCCAAAAATTATCAACATTGATTTGGGCTTTCAATCGAATTCCCTATAATTTGGTATTTGACAGTCGTAGATGGTAACTCATCTCTCTCCTAAAAATAATTAATACTCACCACCGTTTAAGGCAGACCCCATGTAATTCCCTTTTATACCCTCCCTCCATAGTACGTAGGGTATATTAATTTTGTCATTCCGTTTGTAAGTCATCGAAATATTAATTTCCGGCCCCATAAAGTGTATATATTCTTGATCTAAGACGATCTAGCCATGGCCGTCCGCCCGTCTGTTGTTATCACGCTTTCTTCTGAAGGAATTGAGATAGGGTGCTGAAATGGTGCACATGGTTATATTTTATCTGTAGACAAGTCAAGTGCGAAGAAGGGATATATCGGTCCACGTTTAGGCATAGCTCCCATATAAGGGTACGCCACAATTTTCGGGATTTTGAGGCACATTTTTCAACCGAATTCGTTGAATTTTGGCAAATTTGGTTCTTATTTAGTACTAAGTTTCTAAGAATTATAAATATAGGCCCATATTTTCTGGTAAACCCCTTATAACAGTAGCCCATAATTTTCAGTATTTTGAGGGTTTTGACCGTATTTTGACTGTTATTTAGTGTTTTGAGTTCTTAATATCTAAAAATTCTATCCACAAAAAATATGAATATAGGTCCCCCATAAAAGGGTACCCACACTTTTCGGTATTTTGGAGTTCTTTAGGGTGTTTTTCAATCGAATCAGCTGTAATTTGGGATTTTGTAGTGGTATAAGGCAACAAATCTCCCTACCAAAAATCGGCCATATTTTGGAGCCGATTTTCACAAATTTGTTCACACGTACTGAAGTTAGGATAGCCTAACGTGTGCCATGTTTTACTGAAATCGGTTCAGAGTTATATATAGCTCCCATATAAAGTTTCGTCCGATTTTCAATAAATAGTGCACCAATGCTTCAAATTATGGCCGATTGGCACAAAATTTTGCACAACGTACTGAACTACCTTAAAAAAGTCGAAGTTGTATCACATTTAGATTTTATTTCCCCCACTCTCCTTATCGACATTCCACTTCCAGCTCATATTTTAGCAGTACATGCATATAAAAAAAATTTCTACCGCAGCATTTTCAATGTAGCATTAACAATTTATTTTTATTAAGATTTATTTAGATTTAGATGCTGACCACATTATTTACTTTCACACCCACATCATCAAATATAAACAAACACTTTAAAATATATTTTTATTTATTCAGTCATTCTAACGTCCATTCCGGTGATTCAGGCGTTGTGTATACGAGTACGACTTGTGTATACGAGTATGTGGATGTGTACTCAGACGACATACATACATCTAGTGAATAGTTACTTTATTGAGGTTTTTCTGGTCGTTTTATGTAAAAAGCAAATAATAAACTTGAACAGACCACAGAGCGCCTACCTCTACTATACACAAGCTAACTAACATTTGTGCTACGCACAGAATAAACTAAAATACACAGTGTACCGCATCGTACCGCACAGCACCCAAACCATACGAACTCAATTTAGAAATTGAAACCACATTTCAATAGAAAGGCCCAGTCCCGTATATAAATGTTGCAGCCAGAGTCCAGTAGTATTGCATGTTACTGCGGTTGTGGACGAACGCCAAACAAATCAAGCATTCGACTAACTGGGCTTAAATGCTCGACAAATTGTTATTTTCCACACGAAATATTATCAACATGGTTGTGGTGGCAAACTCCAAAAACCATAATTAAACTTTTATAGATATTATAGAGTAAATTTTCACTATATCGAACGATGCATTTGGACTTTGTTTTGAAATTGGCTATAGGCTCAGCATTGGCCACAGTCCGAATATAGAAACAACACCAACAACAACAATGCAATAATAAAAACAAAACAGCAAATGTGGTCACAGTTTTGCTATAAATATTGAAAACAAAACCAAACCTAAATTGGTTGAAATTGACCATGGTAGCAACTATCCAATTGGCAGAGAATTATTGTTTGAGGTCTGAGGTAAGGAGAGAATAAATGTCGGTGGTCATGGCTAGACAGAATGGTGTGTGTACAAACTAGGTTTAAAACAAGTGAAACCAGTAAGGAAAGTAGTAAAGTCGGTCGGGGCCGACTATACGATACCCTTCACCACTTTGGGTATATTCATCAGATGGAATCCTAAAAGACGTCGCATTTTTGAAGGACCATTAACATGAAATTAAACACGTCATTCTGCAACATATACTAAATTTTGGTAAGATATAGAGTTACTTCTTACAATGGGACAAAATTATGTAAATAAATTTAAATCAAAATATCGAAATCTAAACCGATTTCATCGAAACTTGTCACATGTTAGGTTACACTTATTTAAATATTTGTTTTGCATTCGGCCACATCTTGAGTTCTTCATTTACTTATAAATCCACATTTCGTGCAAATCGAAAGATATATAGGGACTTTGGTGCACTATTTACATCGAATCGGACAAAACTATATATGGGAGCTATATCTAAATCGGAACCGATTTTCTCGAAACTTAGCACACATCATTCAAGACTTAAGTCAGTACGCTGTGCCAAATTTCATGCAAATCGAAAGGTACATAGGGACTTTGGTACACTTTTTACATAAAATCGGACAAAACTATATATGGGAGTTATATCTAAATCTGAACCGATTTCCTCAAACTTGGCACAGATCATTCTGGACTTTGGTGCACCATTTACCTTAAATCGGACGAAACTATATATGGGAGCTATATCTAAATCTGAACCAATTTTCTCGAAACTTGGCACACATCATTTTGGACCTAATTCAGTACTCTGTGCCAAATTTCGTGCAAATCGAAAGATATACAGGGACTTTGGTGCCACATTTACCTTAAATCGGACGAAAATATATATATATGGGAGCTATATTTGAATTTGAACCAATTTTTCCCAATTTCAATAGGGTTCGTCCTTGGGCCCAATAAGTGACTTGTGCCAAATTTCATCCAAATCGGATCATAAATGCGACCTGTACTTTGTTTACAATTTAACATATACAGACGGACGGACAGACGAACGGACGGACATGCATAAATCGACTTAAAACCTGATTCTATGCATATTCTCAAAAGGAACCATGTGTCTATCTCGTTTCCTTTTACCTGTTACATACATATGCACAAAGACATAATACCCTGTACCACAGTGTGGTGAAGGGTATAAAAAGCGTTAAATTCAGCCGGGACGAACTTTGGATACCCTCCACCATAGGTATACTAACTGATATTTGCAATGAAGATATAGGGAAAAATGGATCTATTACTATAATTCTACAAAACGAGCCCAATATTATAGTTTGTATATCAATTACAGTAAATTTGGTCGGAAAATGCTATCGAAACCCCCAAATACTGGAAATTGGGGGTACCATTATTTAGCGGCTACCAGAAAAAATGGACCAATATTTACAATTTTAGTGGATATATTTGATACCCAATAAGAACTCATTGTACTAAATTACAGCCAATTCGGTCGAAAAAGCGACGAAAACTCCTAAAATACTCAAAATTGGGGGAACCGTTATATAATATAATATATCCAAAGAAATTAGGTACAATCGGAACAAGCTACCCTAATATGCCGTAGGAATGAACTCCAATCAACCGTACGGAGTTGCTTTAGTCGGTGAAAATTTCAGAATCATCATGAAATTTTGCATGGAAAAGGGGACCGAGCCAATGATAAAGATAGGTCAATATTTAGCGGGTCAAATTGACCCTGACTTTTGTGTGAAAATTTATTTACCCCTGGAGGACATAGACCCAAAAAGTTTATATTATATCCAAGAGGAGTGGTTGACCTTTAATAGCCTAGACAGACGACAGCCTTAATTTGCATTAACAGTCTTAATTCAAATTAACTTGTACATTATCCTCATTTTTATGTATCGTAAATGCGCAAAATCAAACTGAATTTATACTGAATTAAACAATTCCAATATGGCAATGCTGTAGAAAATAAATTATTTGTTGTCAAATTTGTTTACGTTTATGAAAAAAAATTGGAAATAAAGGCAAATATCAAAATTTTTTCCAATTGGGAGCTGTTTTACTACCATTTTAGCTGTTATTCTTCCGTTCTGTCATGTATCTATTTCATAAAGATGAAGTCCCAAAAAATATTGGAAACAATTGTGAAAATTTTCATCCTACACACAGACAAACAATAGTTTTGAAACAAAAAAACTGGTTCATAAATGCAGAAACTCTCGTCTATCAGGGGTAAATATTAATTCAAATTAGGAACTTTTTAATGCAAATTAAGGCTGTCGTCTGTCTATGGTATAAATTAATACCAATTACATTGTTGTATGTGCTTGGATGTGGGAGATACACCTAAATATTCACAGTTATCTCCGTATTCGAATATTATTTAGTAACCCATTATCACTTTAGAGAGCGGAACTATAGCGCTGATCGCTTTGAAATGTTCCATGAGGTTCCACTTATAGTCAAGGACAACGCTTATAATATTCGTTGATGATCAGATAATAATTTTGGAATGAAGTGGACCGAAAACCGTCCGACTATACTGCTCCGCTCACATGAAATTAAACATGAAATTAAACGAACTTAAATCTAAATCTAACCCGATTTTCTCGAAACTTAACACACGAGCTATGGAAGAGACATATATCCATCCAAAGACACGAATATCCCCTTAGACATGCAGACCATCAACAACATCAAGTCTGAATAAAAATACACAAAAATACAAAATTCCTTTAAACACACTTGTCATGAGCGAACAAATATATAAAAGAGGTTGTTAGAAATGCTTCAAAGTACAAAACATTCAATTATAGTAAATTCAATACATTGTACGAAATTGTGTACTGGTCGGCCAAATTTGGGTCTTTAGTGCACAATTTACATTATATTAGACAAAAATATATATGGGAGCTAAATCTAAATCGGAAGTGATTTTCACGAAATTTAGCACACACCATTCTAAACCTAATTCAGTACCCTGTGCCAAATTTCTTGTAAATCGAAAGATATATACGGACTTTAGAGTCTCATTTACCTTATCGGACGAAACTATATATGTGAGCTATATCTAAATTTGAACCGATTTTCTCGAAATTTGGCACACATCAATCTAGACTTAATTCAGTACGCCATGACAAATTTCATGCAAATCGAAAGATATATAGGGACTTTGTTGCCTCATTTATCTTAAAACGGACGAATTTTCTTGAATTTCAATATGTTTCGTCTTTCAGCCAAATAAGTTGCTTGTACCAAATTTCATCCAAATCGTATCATAAATGCGTCCTGTACTTTGTTTACAATTTAATATCTACAGACAGACAGGCGGATGTACATGCATAAATCGACTCAGAAAGCGATTCTATACTATTCTATAGTCAAAAAGTGATTCTATACCTTTTGCCTGTAACAAACATATGTACAAAGACATAATACCGTGTACCACAGTGTGGTGAAGCGTATAACAATTGCATAATCTTTAGAAATTTAGGATAAAAGCAGAACATATTATTAGAGATGGTATTTATCGGGTAAATACCCAAGGGGTGGGTATATACCGGGTAAATACCCATTTGCCGATATTTATTTGGGAATTTAGAAGAAACAAATGTTTATTATGTAGACTGTAAGCTGTAATGCTATTCGAAACAAAAACAAAATATATTTTTACGCAATATATTTAATAACTGAAAAGCATTCCAATAAAAAAAATACATAACCACTACAATTTTCTTTTTTTTTCAAAACCACTCATCAATAACTAATTTATCCTATTACAATAATAGCTATTAATACACATACAAATATCCTTTGGCTGTGGCCATTGTGTTGGGTTGGAATTGTGCGGGCGTGTGTGTTGCAGTGTTTTTTTATCCTAATCGTATAATGCATTTAGAAGGATTTCCATGAAATCTAAAATTAAGCCTATTTTGTAATGTTAACACTTGAAGCTTATGCGTGTGTGTGTGCGCACTCTCAACTGTAGTTGTATGTACATAAATAAATGTAAATAATACAATCAAAAGCACAAATCTTTGGCAAATATGAATACAAACAACAGTTAAAGTGTTTATTATGAACACGGGATATGAATGAATACGTTTGCAATGAATTGAACACCACATTTGATTGGAATTATAAATGGAATTCGAATAACAAATCAATCGACGCATTCGAAAACCAGTAAGGAAAGTAGTAAAGTCGGACGGGGCCGACTATATGATACCCTTCACCACTATTGGAATATTAAACAGGAGTATTACCATGAAATTGGATAAAATAAAATATGTGATATTTATTTAAATGTGAATCTACCTAAATCTAGCCATAAAAATGTCATTCGTTTCATACAATGGAACAAAAGTATGTAAATCGGCTTCAAACAAATATAAATAGGTCATCCGTTAGGCTATGTCTGTACTTCTAGAAAACGCAACTACGTAATTCTATGGTTAATTTTGTACGTTGTGCAAAATTTGATGTCAATCTGACTAACATGAGGAGTTTGATGCCCAATTTACTTAAAATCAGGCGAAAAAATATATGGAAACTATATCCCAGTAAAAATCGATTTCAACGAAACTCGTCACAGGTTAGGTTATACTAATTTCAGTACGTTATGTTCCTATCAGCCTATTGATTCCTTGGTGCGCCAATTACTTAAAATCAAGCTATAATTAAAGGGAGCTATATCTAAATCACAGCCGATTTTCACGAAACTTGGCAGACATCACTTTAGGCTCAATTCAGTACGTTATGTCAAATTTGGTGCAAATCGAAAGATATATGGGGCCTTTGGTCCACCATTAACATAAAATTGGACGAAACTATATATGGGAGCTATATCTAAATCTGGACCGATGTGCACGAAATTCGCAGACATCATTCTAGGCTCAATTCAGTGCGTTATGCCAAATTTCGTGCTAATCGAAATATATATAGGACTTTGGGGCACCATTTACATGGAATCGGACTAATCTATATATGGGAGCTATATCTATATCTGGACCGATTTTCTCGAAACTTGGCAGACATCACTCTAGGCTCAATTCAGTACGTTATGCCAAATTTCGTGCAAAGGATATATAGGGACTTTGGTGCAAAATTTACATGAAATCGGACGAAACTATATATAAGAGCTATATATAAATCTGGACCGATTTTCTCGAAACGTGGCATACATCACTTAAGGCTCAATTCAGTGCGTTATGCCAAAGTTCGTGCAAATCAAAGGATATATAGGGACTTTGGTGCACCATTTACATGAAATCGGAAGAAACTATATATGGGAGCTATATCTGAATCTGGACCGTGTTTTTTTTTTTGAAACTTGGCAGACATCACTCTAGGTTCAATTCAGTACGTTATACCAAATTTCGTGCAAATCGACAGATATATAGGGTCTTTGGTGCAACATTTACCTTAAATCGGACGAAAATATATATGGGAGTTATACCTAAATCTGAATCGATTTTTCCCAATTTCAAGAGGGTTCGTCCTTGAGCTAAACAAATGAACTGTGCCAAATTTCATCCAAATCGGATTATAAATGCGACCTGTACTTTCTTTACAATTTAACACCAACAGACGGACAGACGGACTGACATGCATAAATAGACTCAGAAAGTGATTCTATGGATATTGTCAAAAGAAACTATGGGTCTGTCTCGTTTCCTTTTGTGTGTTACAAACATATGCACAAAGACATAATACCCTGTACCACAGTGTGGTGAGGGGTATAAAAAGAATTTGGTTCAAGAACCCCAAAATACCGAAAATACCTTTATATGGGGGCTACCCGAAAAAATTGACCTATATTTATAATTTATAGTGGAGAGATTTGGTACCTAATAAGAACTCAACGTATTCAATTACAATCAATTCGGTCGAAAAATACGATCAGAACCCCCCAAAACCCCGTTATATGGGGACTACCAGAAAAACTGGACCTATATTTATAATTTTTAATGATTGGTACCCAATAAGAACCCAATTTACAAAATTTCAGAGAATTCAGTTATAAAACGAGCCCAAGAACCCAAAATATTTGGGGGTACCGTTATATGGGGACTACCAGAAAAACTGGACCTATATTTATAATTTTTAGTTGAGTAATTTGGTACCCAATCAGAACCCAATTTACAAAATTTCAGAGAATTCAGTTAAAAATCGCGCTTCAAAATACCGAAAATTGGGGGGTACCCTTATATGGGAGCTATGCTAAACGTGGACCGATTTTCTGCAATTTCATTAGGGTTTGTCCTTGGGCCAATTAAGTGACCTGTGCCAAATTTCATCCAAATCGGATCATAAATGCGACCTGTACTTTGTTAACAAAATTACATGGACGGACAGACGGACTGACAGACATGCATAAATCGACTCAGAAAGTGATTCTATGCATATTCTCAAAAGGAACCATGGGTCTATCTCGATTATTTTTTGCCTGTTACAAACATATGCACAAAGACATAATACCTTGTACCACAGTGTGTTGAAGGGTATAAAAAAGGAACTGGTTGGCGGGTTGCCATGAGGCCTCGATTTGATAAAATATAGTTTTTGATGAAAACACAAAGGGAAACCAGAGAAAAAAATCGGGTGAAAACTGCGTCATATGCTGCATATTAAAAACTCATTAAGTTGGTCGGGATTTTTATATGGATGCTATGTCATTGAAAAAAAAAACAAGTGAAAAAGCGTTAAGTTCGCCCGGGCCGAACTTTGGATACCCTCCACCATAGATATACTGACAGGTACTAGAAATGAAAATATAGGGAACATACCAACAAGTGGACCTATATCGACATGTCTAAGAACGGATTATGTAAACAATAATACAAATTTCAGAAATTTTAAATTGATAATTCAAATTCGAAGATGGGGAATATCGGTCCACTCCTTCTGAAATCTCCACACAGGGACTAGGTCGAAATGCGGCTATAGTTCATTATCGAACCTTAAGTTCTAATTTATTATCTCGCTATCCCCCGCAGGTGAAATGATTACAACAGAGTATTAGAACCAAACTCAAACCGCGGAACAAATCAGATAACTATTTTAATATAAACAAGTGAATAAGCGTTAAGTTCGGCCGGGCCGAACTTTGGATACCCTCCACCATAGATATACTGACAGGTACTAGAAATGAAAATTTAGGGAACATATCAAAAGGTGGACCTATACCGACATTTCTATGTAAACTATAATACAAATTTCAGAAATTTTTAATGGATAATTATACCCTCAGCCTTATGGCTAATGAGGGTGTATACAATTTTCACCGTGAAAATGTGCCTCATAGAAATATTGGTTCTAGGCCCCATGTTTCTTTGGACCAAATCCGTTTCAGAAAATTTACATTTCATCCAAACTTTGCCAATCTTATTATTTCTTCCAAACTTAGTTCAAATTCGAAGATAGGAAATATCGGTCCACTCCTTCTGGTACCTCCCACACAGGGGTTAGGTCTAAATACATACGTTCTAGATTTTTATCTCGATATCCTCCGCAGGTGATATAGTTACAACAGAGTCTTAGAACCAAACCCAAAACGCGGAAATTGCATAACTATTTTAATATAAAAAAGGGGTTATATGGGGACTACCCCAAAAAGGGGGCGCATATTAAAACTTTTTTGTAGTGAAATTTGTTACCATATTTGACTACAAAATACCAAATTTCAGCGAATTCGGTTGAAAAAAGGTGTTCAAGAGCCTTAAAATAGCGAAAATTGGGGGTACCCTTATATGGGGGCTATTAGAAAAATTGGACCTATATTTATAATTTTAGGTGGAGATATTTGGCACCCAATAGGAACCAAATGTACCAAATTTCAGCGAATTTGGTTGAAAACCGCTCTCAAGATCCCTAAAATACCGAATTTTGGGGGGTGCCCTTATATGGGGCTACCCGAAAAAATTGGCCTATATTTATAATTTTTAGTACAAAGATTTGCTACCCAATAAGAACTCAAAGTACCGAATTTCAGAGAATTCGGTTGAAAACTGCGATAAAAACCCCCAAAATACTGAAAATTTGGGGGTACCCTTATATGGGAGCTATGCCTAAACGTGGACCGATATATCCCATCTTCGAACTTGACCTGCCTGCAGACAAAAGACGATTCTATGCAAATTTTTGGCCCTCTATCTTAATTCGTTTAGACGCTAGAGTGATTACAACAGACAGACAGACGGACAGACGGACATGCTTAGATCGTCATAGAATTTTACGCTGAGCAAGAATATATATACTTTATAAGGTCGGAAATTATTATTTCGATGCGCTACAAATGGAAAGACAAAACTAATATACCCTCCATACTATGGTGGAGGGTATAAAAAGGGGTTATATGGGGACTACCCCAAAAAGGGAGCGAATATACAACTACAAAATACCAAATTGCAGCAAATTCGGTTGAAAAACGCGCTCAAGAACCCCAAAATACCGAAAATTGGGGGTACCCTAATATGGGGGCTACCCGAAAAAATTGACTTATATTCATATTTTTTTTTGTGGAGAGATTTAGTACATATTAAGAACTCAAAATACAAAATTACAGCTAATTCGGCGGAAAAATACGGTCAAAACCCCCAAAATACTGAAAATTAGGAGGTACCGTTATATGGGGGCTACCAGAAAAAGTGGACCTATATTTATAATTTTTTGTGGAGACATTTAGTACATATTAAGAACTCAAAATACAAAATAACAGCTAATTCGGCGGAAAAATACGGTCAAAACCCCCAAAATACTGAAAATTAGGAGGTACCGTTATATGGGGACTACCAGGAAAAGTGGACCTATATTTATAATTTTTTGTGGAGATATTTAGTACCCAATAAGAACCCAATGTACCACATTTCAGCGAATTCGGTTGAAAAACGCACTCAAGAACCCCAAAATACCGAAAATTGGGGGTACCCTAATATGGGGGCTACCCGAAAAAATTGACTTATATTCATATTTTTTTT
The DNA here is from genome assembly GCF_032173495.1 of Musca vetustissima. Lineage (NCBI taxonomy): Eukaryota > Metazoa > Arthropoda > Insecta > Diptera > Muscidae > Musca > Musca vetustissima. The sequence goes on from NW_026888252.1 coordinate 80,959, forward strand.
TTTGTGGAGAGATTTAGTACATATTAAGAACTCAAAATACAAAATTACAGCTAATTCGGCGGAAAAATACGGTCAAAACCCCCAAAATACTGAAAATTAGGAGGTACCGTTATATGGGGGCTACCAGAAAAAGTGGACCTATATTTATAATTTTTTGTGGAGACATCTATTGCCCAATAAGAACCCAATGTAGCAAATTTCAGCGAATTCGGTTGAAAAACGCGCTCAAGAACCCCAAAATACCCAAATTGGGAGGTACCCTTATATGGGAGCTATGCATAAACGTGGACCGATAAAGCCCATCTTCGAACTTGACCTGCCTGCAGACAAAAGATGAATCTATGCAAAATTTTGGCGTTCTATCTCAATTTGTTTAGACGCTAGAGTGATTACAACAGACAGACGGACAGACGGACATGGCTATATCGTCATAAAATTTTACGCTGATCAAGAATATATGTACTTTATAGGGTCGGAAATGAATATTTCGATGAGTTACAAACGGAATGACAAAATTAATACACCCTCCATACTATGGTGGAGGGTATAAAAAAGGGTTTATATGGGGACTACCCCAAAAAGGGGGTGCATATTAATAATTTTATGTAGAGACATTAGTTACCATATACGACTACAAAATACAAAATTTCAGCGAATTCGGTTGAAAAACGTGCTCAAGAACCTCAAAATAGCGAAAATTGGGGGTACCCTTATATGGGGGCTACCAGAAAAATTGGACCAATATTTATAATTTTTAGGGGAGATATTTGGCACCCAATAAGAACCAAATGTACCAAATTTCAGCGAATTCGGTTGAAAAACGCGGTGAAGAACCCCAGAATACCGATATTTGGGGGGTACCCTTATATGGGGGCTACCAGAAAAAATGGACCTATATTTATAATTTTTAGTGGGGAGATTTGATACCCAATAAGAACTCAAAGTACTAAATTACAGCCAATTCGGTTGGAAACTACGATCAAAACCCCCAAAATACTGAAAATTAGAGGGTAACTTTATATGGGGGCTACCAGAAAAAATGGGCCTATATGTATGATTTTTTGTGGAGAAATTGGGTACCCAATAGCAATTCAATATACCAAATTTCAGCGAATTTGGTTGAAAAACTCGCTCAAGAACCCCAAAATACGGAAAATTGGGGGGTACCCTTATATGGGGGCTACCAGAAAAATTGGACATATATTTATAATTTTTGGTGGAGATATTTGGAACCCAATAAGAACCAAATATACCAAATTTCAGCCAATTCGGTTGAAAACTACGATCAAAACCCCCAAAATACTGAAAATTAAAATTTTGGCGCTCTATCTCAATTCGTTTAGACGCTAGAGTGATTACAACAGACAGACGGACATGCTTAGATCGTCATAGAATTTTACGCTGAACAAGAATATATATACTTTATAGGGTCGGAAATGATTATTTCGATGCGTTACAAACGGAAAAACAAAACTAATATACCCTCCATAGTATGGTGGAGGGTATAAAAAAACGATTTTTATACCCTCGACCATAGTATGGAGGGTATATTAAGTTTTGTTCAATTGACATAAAATTCGAAATTAAATCTAGAATGAAATGTTGTTATTGCATAAATTGGTTCTGCTATAAACATATACATCGTATTTATACCCAATGTGGCGTGCGGTATCATATATTCAGCACAGTCCGTCTTTGGCTCTTTTCTTACTGCTTTTACAAGTTATCCTCTCTAAAAAGGCCCTCTTACTTGGTTATTACCGTGTTGTTTCGCTGATTTCCTACGTGATTTTAATTAAAAATTAACGACCTAATATTAGTACCTCATAGACTATATATTTCCTGGTGAATAACTACACGTATTAAATTTGAGTTGGTAAATACAAGTTATGGCCAATGAGATTTCCCGTTATACACTTATGACAACGCATAACACTTAACATATCTTACGATATCATAACAGCAGATATCATAACAGCAGAGAGAACAATATTAAACGTTTTTAATGCTATATCTTAAGTTTATTAAATAAAACTAGTAAGGAAAGTAGTAAAGTCGGACTGGACCGACTATATGATACCCTTCACCACTTTGGTTATATTCTACATATGTATCCTAACAGACGACGCGTTTTTATACCCTTCACCACACTGTGGTACAGGGTAATATGTCTTTGTGCATATGTTTGTAACAAGCAAAAGGAAACGAGATAGACACATGGTTCCTTTTGAGAATATGCATAGAATCACTTTCTAAGTCGATTTATGTGCATGTTAAGTTGTAAACAAAGTACAGGTCGCATTTATGATCCGAATTGGATGAAATTTGGCATAGGTCACTTAAGAAAGGACGAACCCTATTGAAATTGGGAAAAATCGGTTCAGATTTAGATATCTCCCATATATATATTTAACCGATTTAATGTAAACGGTCCCTTTTATATCTTTTGATTTGCACGAAATTTGGTACAGCCTAGAATGATGTCTGCCAAGTTTCATGAAAATCGGTCCAGATTTCTATAGAGGAGGTGATGCAAATGTGGTATAGGTTGGTAATGTGGTATAGTCACTTTTTTTATAAACTGAAAATTTTAGAATAACTGAAGCATGTTCTATAGTTTGCTGTTCTCAAAAAAATAATATAGCAATGATCTGTTTAATTTATTTAAATCTTGTTAAGAATCAGTACCAAAAATTTAATTTTTCATAAAAATTACTTTTTTTCGGTTCAAGTTTAAAAATAATTTTTTGTTTTACGGATGTAATTTAATCGTTATTACTAAAGCATTAAAATAATTAGTATGAACTAAAAATCAAATAATATGCGCGATTGCACCACATAATCAACAATTTAGGAAAAAAAAACTAAAAATTTCTTCAGTAAACACAAGTGCAGGTAATGTGGTATACCTTGAGTCTGCATGAAAAAAGCCAGCATTAGACAAAATTTCATTACTATTTGAAACATTTGTACTCTACGAGAGTCTACCACGAACCACAAAAACAAAGGCTATGAGTTTTAACGACTTTTCCATACAAAAATTAAATATTGCCATGTGTAGACATTATTACATATTAAAAATTAAATTTCCACTCAACCTATCCGTTCAAAATCATAACAGACATAAATCTCGAGCTAATTCGCATTCATTAAAAACAATAAATTATATAAGATATAAACTGGGAGTGAAAAATATACTATACCACATTAACATCATGTGGTATACCACATTACCTTCACTTTTTTTAAAATCACTTTTAATGGAATTTCAAATATTTTCTCAAATTTCTCTTAAATTGTTAGAATAATTTTATTTTCAAATTGATAAATGGAAAGACAATACATGTAGCATTTTATGTGCAAAATTTCAATTTAATCGGATAAAAAATAAAAATTTGGCAATCTAAAAACAAATGGGTATACCACATTTGCATCACTTCCTATATAGCTCCCATATATAGTTTCGTCCGATTTCATGTAAATGGTGCCCCAAAGTCCCTAGAATGATGTCTGCCAAGTTTCGTGAAAATCGGTCCAGATTTAGATACAGCTCCCATATATAGTTTCGTCCGATTTCATGTAAATGGTGCCCAAAGTCCCTATATATGTATCTTTTGATTTGCACGAAATTTGGCATAACGTACTGAATTAAGCCTAGAGTGATGTCTGCCAAGTTTGGGGAAAATCGGTCCAGATTTAGATATAGCTCCCATATATAGTTTCGTCCGATTTGATGCAAATGGTCCACCAAAGTCGCTAAATATCTTTCGATTTGCACGAATTTTGGCATAACGTACTGAATTGAGTCTAGAATGTTGTCTGTCAAGTTTCATGAAAATCGGTCCTGATTTAGATATAGCTCCCATATATAGTTTCGTCCGATTTCATGTAAATGGTGCACCAAAGTCCCTATATATCCTTCGATTTGCACGAAATTTGGCATAACGTAGTGAATTGAGCCTAAAATGATGTCTGCCAAGTTTCGTGAAAATCGGTCCAGATTTAGATATAGCTTCCTTTTATTATAGATTGATTTTAAGTAATTGACGTACTAAGGAACCAATAGGAACAAAACGTTCTGAAATTAGTACATGTTTGTTTGAAATCGCTTAATATGTGTATAGAGCTTCCACATATATTTTCGCCCGATTTCAAGTAAATTGGGCATCAAACTCCTCATGTTAGTCAGATTGACATCAAATTTTGCACAACGTACAAAACTGAGCATAGAATTACGTAGTTGCGTTTTCTAGAAGTACCGACATATCCCAACGGATGACCTATTTATTCTTGTTTGAAGTCGATTGACATACTTTATGGATAGATCTAGGTAGATTCACATTTAGATAAATATCACATTTTTTTTTTCATCCAATTTTATATTAATAGTCCTGTTGAATATACCCATAGTGGTGAAGGGTATCATATAGTCGGCCCCGTCCGACTTTACTACTTTCCTTACTGGTTTTAATTTACAATTATTTGATTAAATTATTGTATTCAGTCAATAAAGCCACTTTCTAAATGTTTGATTATGGTATTAAAAATTAAAAACAAACATTATTGAACAATAATAATTATTATTTAATATCACTTGCTGATTGAAATAGGTGTTTCTTTTACGGAGACGTTGAATTCTGTATACGAAGAATGCGAATAGAAGATTACTACCGGATCAAAACAAAGTAGAAAAAAATGGTATACCCGTAAAGCAAACAATTGTGAGAAGAGGATTTGTAAAAAATGAGATGAGCTTTTTCTTAGTTTTATTGTTGTCCAAATTCTTGTATACGGCAACGAAGGTTGTAAACATACTTCATTACATTTTACGTCTTAATAATAACAAGATACAGTATGGTGAAAAAGTATGCACATAACGCTTATGATAGAAGCCAAATTTGGTTTGCATGCGATTTTGCAAAAGACGGCATTACACCATTGAAAAAGGCGTTGTGTTCAGCCTGAAACTTACTTCCAATACAGTTTTCAACCCTACATGGTTATAATTTCCAGACATTGGATATGTGGTAGCTATTCAAAAATGTAGACTATAAATGCGGTATACATTTGGGGGTAGGTGGAAACCCATATTGATCATATGTATTAAGAAAATATTCCACCCACCCACACATTAAATAAAAAATTCAGCAATTTTTACAACCTTCAGCACACTGTGTACAGGGTATTATGCCTTTGTGCATATGTTTGTAACAGGCAAAAGGAATCGAGATAGATCTAGGGTTCCTTTTTAGAATATTCATAGACTCCTGTGTCGATGTATGCATGTCCGTTTTTCTGTCGAATTTGTGATCCGAATTGGATTCAATTTGGCAAAGTTCATTTATTTGGCCCAACGTCGAACTCTATTGAAATTGGGAAAAAATCGAATCAAATTAAGATATTGCTCCCATATATCGTGCACCAATGTCCCTATATATCTTTCGATTTGTACGAAATTTGGCACAGAGAAATGAATTGGATCTAGAATGAAAAATTGGATCATATTTAGATATAGCTCCCATATATATTTTCGTCAGCATTACTGTAAATGGTGCACTAAAGTCCCTATATATATTTCCATTTGCAGGAAATTTGACACAGCGTATTTAATTAAGTCCAGAACGATGTGTGTTGATGTCCAATTTTAGGAGAATGGTGCACCAAACTCCTAATGTTTGTCCGATTGACACGAATTTTGCACAACGTTTCAAATTGAGACTAGAATGACGCTATTGCGTTTTGTGAAATTGGTGCAGATGTAGACATAGTTTCCATTTATATTTCGAACGGGTCTGATTGCGATTAAATTTCGACCAGAGGGTAATACCGAATAGCGTGTATCAAGTTTGCTAAATCTGTCCGAATGAAATTGAATTTATCGTAGTTTGTAGGAAGGGATGTTTTTGGATTGATGTTAGTCGGTTCACTTATAGATAATGATCACATATTTGAGTTCGTAAAATTTCATATCAATGTTCCTTCGAAAAGGCGACTTTTGTTGGGATACATATGTAGAGTATACACAAAGTGGTGAAGGGTCGGCCCAGTCCGACTTTACTGGTTTTTAATAACAATAAAATTCACTTATTTTAGTTTCCCTGTATTACTTGTAGATTGATTGTTTTCACTTTATTATTACACTTGTATTAAAACAATTACTAGTTATTTAAACTGACATACTAAAAACATACAATTTCAATTACACCATAAACTAATTATAAAACAGATAAAAAATCCATTTGACAACTTCTAATTGATTAAAAATAAAACACAAACAAACTTCTTCTTCTTCTTCTATCTGCACTTCCAACAAAGCTTTATAGTTCATTCAACATTTCTTTTGAGTTTGAAATTTTTAAAATGCTTTCGGACATTTAGACAGTACTTACACAGTATGTGGTAATCATTTTCTATTTTTAAATAAAATTCTTGTGTCGTTTTCAAAAAAAAAAACCAAAAACAAGTAAAAAATTTCAAATTGTACAATTTACATTTCATTTACATACACAAATCTATTAATATAATGAACATTCTTATCTTCATCCGTATGAGGGGCGGGATGGAGGGTGTAGTGGTCTTAGACACAAATATGTACAGCATCAATGAAAGGCAAGGCATTCAAGAAACGCGTGTGTGTGTTATTAGGACAATTTATACGCATAAATATGTTAACATACACATACGTACATGTACATAAATATATTAGGGATGCCAATAATTAATTTGGAGATCAAAAATGTCTATTACAGTAAACTCTTAAAACTATATCAAAACTAGTGAGCGGAGCAATATAGTCAGACGGGGCCGACCATAGGATACCCTACACAACTGTCACGGAACTCTAACTTCCTGCTGATGTTCATTTCGAGCCTGTGCAATATTTCTGATATTTGCACCGCCTTTCCGATTAGAGGTCAACAGAACCTTTTCCTTACACTGACATATTTTCCGAATATTACTAATATTCAGGCCTTCTAATTACTAGTCCATATTCCTTTCACCGTGGGTTGTGTTGTGATGTTCGACTTTCAATTGTGGCCTATAGATCGACTCGAAAAAACACACACAAAGTTATGTTTTCGGCCCATTTCATCCCAAAATGATTATGTGATCATCACCGAAAATTATAAGCGTTGTGCTTGACCATAACTGGAATCTCATGGAAAATTTCAAAGCGATCAGAGCGACAATTCCGCCCTCTAGTGTGGTAATGGGTACGTAAGCACCCGTAAACATTTATGTGTAACTCCCACATCCGAATACATACGACCATATAATTGGTATCAATTTAAAGGTCAACCATTACTCTTGAATATACTATCAACTTCTCGGCTCTAGGACATTCAGGGGCAAATATATACGCCATAGAATACAAATTTTGTAATTTTTAACACAAAAGTCAGGATCCATTTGACCCGCTAAATATTGACCGATCTATATCAAAACAGGCATACTTATTCTTTGGCCCGATCCACTTCTCCATGCAAAAATTCGCGGTGTTTGGGTCATAATTGCGGCCTCTGGAGCGACCAGAAAAACCGACAAAAATATAGTTTTTGGTCCTTTCATTCCCTAAATATTAACAGATCTTTTCCAAAAACAACACACATGTCTAGATCGACTCAGCTAGTCGAGATATGGGTCTGTGACCATTATTTCGCGGCGTTACAAACATGTGGGGCTGCACAAAGCTATAATACCCTGACAACATAGTTGTGTAGGGTATAACTAATTCCCATCTGTATAATGTCCTATAGGTCCTTTTAAAAAATTCACAACTAGCCTACTAACACCTTTTTTAAAATTACCCAATCCTTGCCATAATAAAATTCCATCTTCATGGTCATCCCTAATATATATACATATATATATATATATATGCCATAAAATTTACATATGGAATTTTAAATCCTCTTAATTTTCTTGAAAATTTTTTCTCATTATTTTTTGTATGCTACTCTGACTTCTTCGTCTTTATATTCCTGCTGGCATGCCTATGCGACAAAAGGACAAAGACCAAATTGAAAGCAAATATGTTCGGAGTGTTTATGATCCAACTGTGAAAAATTACAAACGAAAAGAAAAATATTTTCATTAAAAGACAACAAAGAAATGCGTAAAGTAGGTTCATAATAAGATCACATTTTAAATAAAAAAAAGAACTCTACCCCTGCGACTTACCTTGGGAAATGTAACGCCTTTGTATTGTTTAGATTTTGTTGACTTCACTTGTTTTTATTGTTTGATGTACTCGTATATCGTATGTCCCCATTGTGGAACATGACAATTGTTTTATATTTAAAATAAAGACCTGCTTTGTTTTTTTTCATGTGTAAAGGCGGAATAAGGAAATCTGCCAGTGGCTACGGTTAATATATTCAGGATATGAAGTAGTTTTTATTTTGAAATTTCGAAAGTCATTCTTGGATGAGCATGGATAAAGTACTTAATGATCTGTATGGATGAACACGAACTAAAAACCAGTAAGGAAAGTTCAAAAGTCGGACGGGGCCGACTATATGATACCCTTCACTACTTTGGGTACATACAAGAGATGATAATGTCTATAATATCCTGTAGATAGAACAGACATAGAATCTTTGGAGCACCATTGATATGGAATCGGACAAAATTAAATATGCTATCTAGATAGATATTTGTACCAATTGAAAAAACCCCATAAACATACCGTTCTAAAATCAATGAAAAAGTGCATGCCAAACGAGTAGACTTGAATTCTTTGGTGTACCATTTGTATGAAATCGAGTAAAATTATGTATGGGAGCTATATATAAACACATGGACTAATTGAGCAACCGCATACACCATTTGTTTTTTGTTATCACTCTAAATTTAATTTAATACACTCTGCCAAATCTCGTGTAAATCGAACAAACATAGGCCCTTCGGTGCACAATTTAGATAAAATAGAACGAAAATATATGTAAGACCTATATCAAAATTGAACACATTTCAACAAACCTTATCACACATCTTTTTTTCGCTATCCAAAATTTTGCTTAATGGGACAAATATTGGGAGTTTGGTGTATCATTCACAAATAATCTGACGAAACTATGTATGGGAGACATATCTAAATCTGAACCGATTTTAACAAAACTTCGCATACATCAGTCTGGACCTAACTCAGTACTCCGTGCAAACTTTTGTCTCAATCGGACAAAAATTGGGACTTTGGTGCATCATTCACATAAAATCGGACGAAACTATATATGGGAGCTATATATGAATCTGAACCGATTTTAACAAAACCTCGCAGACATCAGTCTGGACCTAAATCAATACTCTGTGCAAAAGTTTGTCTCAATCGGACCAATATGGGAAAAATGGTGCACCATTTACATAAAATCGGACGAAACTATATATTGGAGCTATATCCTTGGGCCGATTAAGTGCGCTGTGCCAAATTTCAGCCCAATCGGATCATAAATGCGGCATGCACTTTGCTCACAAAAATACATGGACGGACAGACGGACATGCATAAATCGAAAAAAATCAAAACCTCATCATCCTGAAAATCTATGGTACTTTTACACGGGGTTACCCGATTAGACCTCATCATCCTGAAAATCTATGGTACTTTTACACGGGGTTACCCGATTAGACCGTAATTGATTAACCTTTAATTCCATTAAAAAACTCGCTCCCAATCGCTGAAAACCCGAACATTTTAGGAGAGAGCTATGCATAAATATGGACCGATATAGCCCACCTGGATTCAAAAGACAACTGAACGCAGGGGTAGAGCACACAGAAAAGTGCCATTGCTAAATCAAACAAAATCAGATCGATTCAACATTTTTATACCCTTCATTACACTGTGGTACAGGGTATTATGTCTTTGTGCATATGTTTGTAACAGGCAAAAGGAAACGAGACAGACACATGGTTTCTTTTGAGAATGTGCATAGAATCACTTTTTAAGTCGATGTATGCATGTCCGTCCGTCCGTCTATCCATGTTAAATTGTAAACATAGTACAGATCACAATTTTGATTCGAATTGGATTAAATTTGGCACAGCTCATTTTTTTGGCCCAGGGACGAACCCTATCGAAATTGGAAAAAATCAGTTCAGATTCAGATACAGCTACCATATATACTTTCGTCCGATTTTATGTAAATGGTGCACCCAAGTCCCTATATACCTTTCGATTTACACGAAAGTTGGCACAGCGTACTGAATTAGGTTAAGAAGAATGTGTGTAAAGTTTCGTGGAAATCGGTTCAGATATAGATATAGCTCTCATATATATTTTCGTCCGATTATATGTAAATGGTGCACCAAAGACCCTATATATCCTTCGATTTGCATGAACTTTGGTATAGCGCATTGAATTAAGTCTAGAAAGATGTGTGTTAAATTTTGTGAAAATCGGTTCAGATGTAGATATAGCTCCTATATATAGTTTCGTCCGATTTTATGTAAATGGTGTACCAAAGTTCCTGTATATCTTTCGATTTGCTCGAAATTTGGCACAGCGTACTCAATTAAGTCTAGAATTATAAGGGCTGAGTTTCGTGAAACTCGGTTCAGATTTAGATATAGGTCCTATATATATTTTCGTACTAGAACGATGTGCGTTAAATTTCGTGAAACTCGGATCAGATTTAGATATAGCTCCCATAATTATTTTCATGCGATTTTAGGTAAATGGCATATCGTACTGAATTAAGCCTAAATCGATGTGCGTTAAATTTCTTGAAACTCGGTTAAGATTTATATATAGCTCCCATATACATTTTCGTCCGATTTTGGGTAAATAGTGCATCAAATTCCTTTTATATCCTTTGATTGGAACGAAATTTGGCATATCGTACTGAATTAAGCCTAGAACGTTGTGGGTTAAATTTCGTGAAACTCGATTCTGATTTAGATATAGCCCCCATATATATTTTCGTCCGTTTTAAGGTAAATAGAGCACCAAAGTAGCTTTATATCCTTTAATTTGCATGAAATTTGGCATAGCGTACAGTTAGGTCTAGAATGGTGTGTGTTAACTTTCCTGTAAATCGGTCCAGATTTCGATGTAGCTCCCATATATATTTTCGTCCGATACTAGGAACGAGTGCATAGGCATTTGCTCGCGCCAGCTACTCTATCATATATTTCTCATTTACGTTGTGACCCCGAAAACTGAAGTATTTCACTTTCATCTACTGAGGGCGGCTTGCCATTCCATAGGCTTGCTATTTTGTGTTATGGATGTTCATTGCACTTACGATCATTCAGAATTCTTTTGGGTGGCTACCCATTGTGGCGGCTACATAAATTCATCCACACAGAGGCTTTGGCTTACTGTTCCACACAGAGACTTCGGTCTACTGTTCGTTGCTAGATATAGTAGATTGTACGAGAACTTAGACAGTAACCAACTACTAACATCGTTCCCGATCACCGTTAAATCGTCGTTGCCGATCATTGAAATGACACCAGATAACTATCATTCCCGATCACCGTCAAATCGTCGTTGCTGATCATCGTGCTGATACCCGACAACCATCATTTCCGACCACCGTTAACTCGTCGTTGCCGATCATCGTACTGACACCAGATAACCATAATTCCTGATCACCGTTAAATCGTCGTTGCCGATCATAGTACTGACACCCGACCACCGTTATATCATCGTTGCCGCTTCCGACATTCACCACTCCCAATCTCCGGTGAATCATCATTGCCGATCATCGATTCCGACTCCCGACAACCATCATTCCCGATCGCCATTAAATTGCCGTAGCCGCTACCGATAATCACCAGCATATTAAACCACCCGAAATCAAATATTGGTATCGCATATTTATATATAAACACACTAATAATAAAATCAATAAACATCAGATTCCTTTATATCCTTTGATTTGCATGCAATGTGGCATAGCATACTGAATTAGGTATAGAATGGTGTGTGTTAAGTTTCATGTAAATCGGTCCAGATTTAGATGTAGCTTCCTTATACATTTTCGTCCGATTTAATGTGAATGGTGCACCAAAGTCCCTATATAGTTTTCGATGTGCATGAAATTTCGCATACCGTATTGAATTAGGTCTAGAACGATGTGCGTTAAATTTCGTGAAAATCGGTTTAGTTGTTGCCCAACCCCTATATGTTTTCGTCCGATTTAATGTAAATTGTTCAACAAATTCTCTATATATCTTTCGATTCGCACGAAATTTGATATAGTGTACTGAATTAAGTCTAGAATGATATGAGTTAAGTTTCCTGAAAATCTGATGTAGATATAGCACCCATATATATATATTCGTTCGATTTTAAGTAAATGATGCACTAATCTCCTCACGTTTAACATATATTTATCCAAATAATCAATGGGTGTCCGATTTATATTTGCTTTAAATTCATTTACATAATTTTGTCCCATTGTAAGAAGCAACTTTATATCTGACCAATTAAAAATGTAGTATATGGATCCAATTTCCTGTTAATGGTCCTTCAAAACTGCGATGTCTGTTAGGATACTACCAAAAAGTATTAAGGTTGAGTTGTAAAAAATTAAACTATGTCTTATTAATTGTACATTTAAAGTTTTATTTTGCCTGCCTCATCCGTAACTATTCTAATTAGACCAATTGCCGTCCTAATTTAAATATTGAATGTATAATATTAATAGTAATTCGTTGCACATTTTATTTCCTGAATCGAATAATATTATTGCATATTCTAACATTGTTCACACCAACACATCTCCATGGAGACTAAATCCCCAACGTAGTGTATATGCTAGGTACGTGTCATAATTTCATTGTTTAGGACTTAATTAAAATTCCAAATGATCTATGAAGGTAGTAGTCATATAACAGTCCATTGAGCTAGACAAATGTTTATTTGTTATTGTTGTTGATGATGATTATTATAGAATAGATAAACATGAAAATCTAACCCAAATGTCCCCGGACAATAAATCTCAACACAACAAAGTGATGAGATTTTCCTCTCGTACAAAATATATGAAAATGGAAATTTCTAAAGAAAACCAGTAAGGAAAATAGTAAAGTCGGACGGGGCCGACTATATGATACCCTTCACCACTATGGGTATATTAGACAGGATATATTATTTATGTGATATTTATCTAAATATGAATCTACCTAGATATATCCATAAAGTATGTAAATCGACTTCAAACAAATATAAATAGGTCATCCGGTGGGCTATGTCTGTACTTCTAGAAAACGCAACTACGTAATTCTATGCTCAATTTTGTACGTTGTGCAAACTTTGATGTCAATCTGACTAACATGAGTGCCCAATTTACTTGAAATCGGGCGAAAATATATATGGAAGCTCTATCCAAATATTAAGCGATTTCAAACAAACTTGTCACAGGTTAGGTTATACTAATTTCAGAACGTTTTGTTCCTATCAGCCTATTGGATCCTTGGTGCGTCAATTACTTATAATCAATCTATAATAAAAAAAGGGGAGCTATATCTAAAATCTGTACCCATTTTCAACAATACGCAACTCGTTGAAGTAGGTTACATAAACATA
>NW_026888253.1:0-9665 GCF_032173495.1 Musca vetustissima
TAATGCTGTACGTAAGTCATGGTATCCTGTAAGTACGTCGTCAACGAACATGCACCTACGAAGTATGTGCGCAGCAAGCGGATATTCTTCGTCAGTATCGTCAGCTAATTGTAAAAGCGTCCTTATGGCCAAGTTGGGGGCGCAATTTACGGCAAATATCACTGTCTGAAATTCAAAGTCCTGTACAGGGTTTTCAGTAGAATCCCGAAAAACAATACTTTGCAGTGGAGTATGGGAAGGATCGACTCGTATTTTGGGAAATTGCTGCAGTCGAAGACGCACCAGCAATTGATGTATCTCTGTGTAACAGAGTATGATGCCTTTGATTACATCTGCTACAATTGCAAGGGCTACTACAATGTTTTACTAAATGCTTATGGGATAGACAGTTTAAACAACAATTATATCTCCTAATTGTATTAAGTCTTTCAGTTCCTGAAAGACTTATGGGTCGATTACGGATGGCAACCATAGTTTAGTTGCGTTGCCAGTTGCCAAATTTGTATTATGGATGGCAACTGTTGTCAACTTCAGTTGCTTCAAATATGTATCTTCAATACATCCGTTAACAACCTGGAACTTAGTTTTCGAATAAAAAAAAAATTCTTCTTTCCTTTTTCCTCCTCCGTTAATTTGGATACAATCAAAATTATACATAGTTTTTCCTCTATTAGCAGGATAACTTCGGCGAAAACCACTGACATTGTCGGTTGAGCCATGCCAAGGTTGAAGTCATTGCTATGGGACTTTTGAAAACTTCCCTCCACAAAAACATCAGAGCTGCACACATTTTTGAGAGGAGGAATTGCTGTTGACCGCCAGGCTTTTCGGAAATCAGGGTTTAAGGCTTCATCTATGTACACAACGGCATCTTTTGGTAGTCGAAAATACGCCTTCAAGCTAATATGAGCAGTTGATTGAACATCTCTCTAAACGTCAGCATCTACTCACAGAACTGATGGTAGTTCTAATAGGTTTATCTCTTAAATGCCTTCTAATAAATGACACACCTTGAACATTTTCATTCCACGAAGCTTATCATCACATATAATTAGTTTTTCTGAAATATTTTATTCATGTTTTTGTTTACATTATTTCTAGTTGTAGAAATGTCAAAACAGTATTATCGACAGCAACTGAGAAGAACAGTATTATCGACAGCAACTTGCTATTCATAATGTTAAGTTTTATTTTAATTATGTTGCCAGTTTAACTCGCAACTGGAGTTTGGTTGCTTTCCATAATCGACCCATTAGGAATTGTTTGCATTCTCTGATATGATGCGTTTGTTGTGGACAAATAATACAAAGCTTTTTGGAATATGGTCTGGAAGACTTAGATGAATTTGGAGGAAAATTAAGGGATCGATTCGTGCCAGCATTCGTAAAATGTGAACGAACCTTTTTACTACTAAGTGGTTTGACGTGGTCAATACCCCAAATGTCACGCAAGCAACTAAGAGTTTGGATACGTTCCGTAAAAAAGTTATCCAAATCTTGTCAGGGAGACAAAGCTGACTTGTCTTTAATACTTTGTTCCCAAAGTGTGACACAATTTTTTGGAAGTCGCTGAATGCATAGGAACACTAGAATAGGGTCCCAATCTTCCGTAGAGACGTCATAGTTGGACATGGATGATATGCACCCATTTATTCCCCTTTGCAATTTCTTTAAACCTGACCTAGTTTCACTATCTATATATACGTGGATTGTCGTAAGTTTGTTTATGAGCTTTCCACGCAAGATCGAAATTGTTGTGGGTAAGCGAAAACATAGCCACAATTTCATGGGCCTTTGGTCTTTTTGTTTAAGTGACATAGGCGTTCAATGTCACTAATGCCACAATTGTTTTTGTATACGGCTGAAAATAAATCCCTTAAGGTAGGCCAATTAAGGAAGGCACCATTAAAAAAATCATTAAGTTTAGCCTATGAAGAGAATTATGCTCGCCATCTGTTGGCTGAGGCGTAGCATTTGAATCTGCATGAGTAGAAGATGTAGGCGGAGCCCGAAGTTCATCTAATTTCCTATGGATAGCAGCGAGAACCCTAGGGAAACAATTGTATGCTACATCAAATTTGGTTTCAGCAGCAGTGAAGTCTTCACAAGGACTATTCCGTTCTGTCAAATAATTGGGACATTTATCGGACATTGTTTGTACCTTGTCCCATAATCTTTGGACCTCCCTGTAGTTCTAAAATATAGACATCGAGCTCTTCGTCCCGCGGGGAACTGAATTTGGCGTCAAATTCAACCAAAGCATCAGTAGCTCGGATGAACAAATCTAGAGGGGTGACTGGCATTGTGAAATAGAGAAGTTAATTTCAGAAAAATATTGGGTGGTAAGTGTTTTCGTTGAAAACTATATTTTGTAGTAAGGGGTTGTATTTTGGTCAGTTCCTAGGTATGTTTTTTGAATCCGGCCTAACATCCATTCATGAGGAGCTAATCTGTCGTCTTTTACCACCACTAAGTCCCCTTCTTTAATGTTATGCTTCTCATATTTCCATTTAGTCTGTGAAGCTCATGTGGATACTCTAGTTTCCATCGATTACAAAAATACTGAGAAATCACCTTGAGTCGTTTCCAACGATTAACTAAACTAATGTCAGTATCTGAGATGTCAGGTTCGGGTGGAGTAAGGATTGAGGTGCCTATTAGAAAGTGACCAGGGGTCAGTCTGGAAAAATCGTTGGGGTCGTCACTAGAAGGGCTTAGGGGTCTAGAATTCAAGCAGGCCTCGATTCGAGTCAAAATAGTTGCAAACTCTTCGAATGTGAAGTTCATTTTCGGCATGCAGTTTCGCAAGTGACTTTTGAAAGATTTAACTCCAGCCTCCCACAAACCGCACATATGAGGAGCGACAGGAGGAATAAACCTCCAATTGAGATTTTGGTGGCAATTGCTTGCAATCGTGTTGGTTTGGAGATTTTTCATAAAAGCCAGTCGATCCCTCTTGAGCAGATCAACCGCTCCAACAAAATTTGTTCCGTTGTCGGAGTAGATTGTAGATGTATAAAGTAGCTCCCATTGTTTACTATTTTTAACAAAATTGTTCCTGTTCATCTGGGTTACTGGCTTTAATTGATCATCCCAGTCCATTTTGTCTAGCCAGATTTGTTGCATTATTGTACGATTGCAGTAAAAAGTAAAGTTCCTCCAGATTGTTGAGTTTCAACGTGTTTATCCTGAAGGGTCAAAGTAGTGACAGTAGTTGATTCTTGATTCGTAGTGGACTGTAGATCCATAGGTCGCTGGTTCATATCCGGCTCGAAGAACCAAATGTTTCGCACTTACGGCTTTTGAACCTTTTTTTGCTTTTTTATGTTATAAGATTTAGTTTAGTTTAATTTTTAAAATTCAATTTTGGCTTTTATTCAATTTTGGTTAGTTTTAGGCTAGGTTTTTACATATTCAAATTTTTTAGGTGTAGGACTATTTTATATATGTACTTTTAGGTTTAGATTTCCTTTTTGTTGATTCATTGTTTTGCTATAAGTTAACGGTGAAGTACCGTTTATTTACTTTAGCGATTATTCTTTGCATTCTCTTTTAAATTCATGGAATTGTGTCACTTGAATAATATTCCGATCGTGATAATGACGTCCCGCACAGAAATTTCTAAAGATTTGCGAAAATTGGTGGTGGAGCACAGGAATAATAAAAAATCTTTTGACGAAAATCAAAATTATTAAATTTAAGCAAATCCACGGTGCAAACCATATTTAATAATTTCAAACAATCAAGTTGTTTTGAAAGTAAACCGCGCAGTGGCCGTCCTAAGAAATTAAATCGCATGGAAGTGTCGTTCATCCGTAATGAAGTAAAGAAGAATCCCAAAATACATGCCACTAATTTGGCCCAGAAAGATCACAAATTGTTGTCCACCCACGCACAATAACCAGGGCACTTAATAATGAAGGATACCGTTGCCGAATTCCTTGCAAGAAACCCCTTATAAGCGAGAAAAACCGAAAGCTTCGCTTGGAGTTTGCAAACAAGCATCGGGACAAGGGATTGGAATTCTGGAAATTGGTGCTGTTCACAGATGAGTCCAAGTATAATGTCTTTGGATATGATGGGAAAAGCCAAAGTTTGGAGAAAACCAAATACTGCCCTGCAACCGAAGAACATTGTAAGTACGGTAAAACACGGTGGTGGCAGTGTAATGGTTTGGGGAGCGATTGCAGCCTCAGGAGTAGGAAACCTTGTGTTTGTAGAAGGTAATATGGACCGCTTGCAATACAAGCGCATATTGGAACATAATCTGCAGCCATCCGTGGACAAACTAAACCTTGGTGCGAGCTGGATCTTCCAACAGGACAATGATCCTAAGCACACGGCGAAAATTGTTAAAGATTGGCTGCTGTATTATGCCCCACGACAGCTGCATTCACCCCACAAAGCCCGGACTTAAATATTATTGAGCATGTTTGGGAAATTTTGATCCGAAAAATCTGAGAGCACGCTATTACTAGTGCTGAACTACTCAAAGAGAAGCTGATGGAGGAGTGGCAGAACATCTTGATGGAAGAGCTAGAAAATTTAGCTGCTTCAATGCCTAGAAGACTTCAAGCAGTCATCGATGCTAACGGCGGCCCAACTAAATATTAATTTTGTTATTTATAAGTAAATTCTTTGAATATTCTTTAATTTTTGAGTTCGTACGTACACTTTTGTCAGTGCCTTATTTATGTTTTTTATTAAAAACTTTTATAGTTTAAGCTGAATATGCGCTATTTATGTTTTATTTCTAATATAATTAAATTCTAAACAAAACCGCATCATTACTTTTCTTTTAAATGTTTTAAGTTGGGTAAAAATTAAAAAAGGGGGTCGTACGTAAACTTTTGTCCGCCACTGTATATATATATATATATATATATATATATGTACTGGATATTTAGTAGGTTTTTTTCTCATTTAGTTTTAAGTACCACAAATTTTCTAGGCTCAAGTATATTTATTTATTTATTCCAAAAATGCAATTTGAAGCCATTAAGGCCGATTTCATTTAAATTACAAACTATACTACTCCATATATGTCATGTTTTTCTCTTTTAATTCAATTAGATGTTAGTTATTTTTAATTCAATTAGATTTTAGTTATTTCGTAAATAAGTATTAATTTTAGTGTAAGTTTTAATATGGTGTTATGTTCATTAGATTTAAGTTTTTACGTTTTTTAATTTAATTTAACTTATTTTCTGCACAACGATCACTGGCGGTTTCTTCTTTTGCACCCACATTTGTTTATTGTTGTTGTTTCTTCTGTGTCTTTTGGTTGGGAATCTATAAAAAAAAACTTTATTTGTTAATGTCACTTTGTTTTTGTTGCACTTTGTCACGGGGGGAAATGTGATGCGCTGTTTGCAACGTCATAGCAAACCAGTTTGAGCAGTGCGAATTTTCCATATTTTGGAATTCAGCACTGGAATTTACCAGTGGCTATATAAACATATGTGTGGGTGTATGTAATTTTATTTGCATTTTTTACATTGTTTACTTGTAAATGTGCCCAGTGCCGCTTATGTTTATGTAGCCGCCGGCAAAATATTAACCGACAGCTTTGGGCTGTTTTGTACTTTAGTACAATGCCGCATACGACATTTTTGCCCCCTGCTAAAGTTTTAATGACAGCTGTGTGCTGTTTTTTAATTTTTATGTTTCTCCAAACTGTACCTATAATACAGTGCGTAATCACCAGATTTACTTACGCCTGTCGCTTTCCATCGCATTCCCAATAATATCGGCATTGTACTTCTTGAGTACATCCGCCAAAGTGAAAACTTTGCCTGTTCTGTACAACGTGCGCATAGTCAACATTAGGTGGGATAGGTTTTCTTTTCGTTGCCTTTTCATAGGAGGGGTTTTCCGAGCTACTAACATTCAACCCATATTTTATAGTTCTTATGCGTGAGATATGTGTTTTTAATGTCTACAAAATAATTTACGGATACTTGTGGCCTTAAAAGTCATTTAATTTTTTTGGTGACCACCTTATTAACAAATATACTTATCCGTGAAAAGGTAAGAAGTTAAGGATCGAATATGTTATGTCTGCCATTAAAGAAATAATTGAGGGTGTAATAGGAAGAACGACGGATTCAGAAAATAGTATTCACACAATATTTGACATAAAATTTGCAATATGACAGAATTTGTTTTAAAATATGTCTTTTACATGTTTACATTTAAATTAAATTTAATCAGTTTATTTTTGTTAAAGCATTATTTGGAAATTTTTAGATAAATTTTAAGGACGCACATATGTTAGATTTGTGCAAGGTTCATACAGAACAGTTTTAGTTCATGACATGGGTTATATTAAGTGCAGTATATTACCTTTGGAGTGACTTTCACAAGATGCTATCAAGCCATGCTAAAATATAAATGGAAGTAACCCGAACATTTGGTAGAGCCGAATCAAATAAGGATTTTTTGCTATATCCTTAAACAGCCATAAAATAAAGGTCAATAATTATAGTATGGATGATACTAAATCCAAAATCGTAAAATATGTGATGAATGATAAATCAGTAATACATGTAGTAACTAATGCCATTAATAGACGAGCGTTGTTCACTCTCACTCTCATTCGTTGTTCTGCCCTAATTTATGAAGTAATTACTTAGTTCCCTATACAATATTTTTCGAGCGAACACCGGCTTTTATACATTGTCCCATCCCTAAGAGTATTTTTCGAAAATAAATAATTTTGACAGCATGAAAATATTTATAAAATTTTCAAAATTGTTTAGTAAAATTGAATAGTATGAATGAAAAGTAAAAAATTGTCTCCTTTTTTATATGTAGAAGGATGCCAATTTTGTTATCTATTTATCGCATTATTGATAATGTTTCTTTTTGGTTCTATTTAGCGTACAAACAAGAAAAAATGTGGGATAAACCAAAAAACAAAATTCTCCAATTTTTAATATGTGACATTTGATTGAGAAAATATAAAAACGTATTTAAAACAACAATATTTTCCAAAAAAAAAATTAGGGGTAACAAAGGTAACGAGAGTATAATTTCAATTCACAAATAAATGCATACTACTTACCTATTCATTTTCCAAAGGTAAGTTAATGAAATGTTTCACTTTTTTCTTGATTTTTATCTTTAAAGTCCCGTGTAAGAAAAATCTTATTTTTGAAAACTATTTACAAAAAATTCAAAAAACAGCAGAAAAGCCTAAATGTTTGCGTTGATACAAAATATGAAAATAGAAACAAAAACACACTTGTTTTAGAATTTTTTTCCAAACGTAGATTTGGATTATTTTATTGAATTGTTCGTGGAACAGTATAATTTACCTTTTCTACAGGGTTTGATGGTTTCTGGTAGTGAACCAAAGAACGAGTGTTTGTTTGAAAAGCTAAGATGTCGCAAAGCGGCGCTTAGGCAAAGTTACTAGTTAGATTTTGCTACTACCTTTTGTCTTTAGTAAGAAATACTCAAAGACGTATACAAAGGTAGTGATCAAAATCTAACGATGGGGGTACAACTTACTTAAATTCAAACTGAATTATATTTCAAATTAATCATTGCCGCCCGCGTTGCAACACCCTGCTATGTTGCAAAATTAATAAAGAAAGTTTTTTTTGTGTATATGGAATTCTTTTTTTATATTATACAATTAATTTTTCTTTTTTTTTCAAAAAAACATCTCATATTCTAAAAATAGTTTGCTCGACGAGCAGCGTCGTGCAATGGCTGAAGATTGCCCATCGCGTGTTATTTAAATACTACATGAACCCGTAATAACCGAACCAAAAATGGTGAGCTGGGCTCATGGGAAACAAGGGCTCGAATAAGTCTGGTGCTTTAAAATTTTGGGATAGACTTCAGGACCTAATACCATACAGACTGCAGCAGCTTCGTGAAACCGAGAATCGGCTAATTGTCGGCCAGCAAAGTGATCTTTTATGCCAAAGGACACACACTGTGACGGAGCGATAAGGTGCCCCAGATCGATCACTCGAGCCGACAAACTAATTTGCTGGGTGCCATCGTAAAAATGAGGCTACGGAAAACTGGCAGAACCTCTCCGGACCCACCATGTCAGGACATAGTTTAAGTCTATCAGCCAATGACCGACATATTAAACTCTGTCCAGCACATGGATCCAAGAAAGCTCGGACAGGAATTCTTTGACCATTTGACAACAGCTGCACCACCAACGTTGGTCCGAGTGTGGCTACGGTCTGGATGGCAGGTACATTATGCCGGTGAGTGAAAGATGGGCCAGCAGAAGGAAGGGAAGTTGAAGCGGACGGACGTTTTGAAGTTCTACGCTTACGTAGGTTTGGGAGCCGGGGACGTTATTGTTGGGAGAAGACTGGTGGAGCAATGTATGATGCTCCTTTTTGCATTTTTTGCACCTGTAACGACTGGAACAGTCGCGGATGGTGTGATTAGTTGCCAAACAATTCCCACAGCATTTATGAAAAGCCACCACCCTCAGTCTTCTCTCAACACGCATTGACCGAAACTTTTTGCAATCTCGCAAGTGGTGTTGGCCAGCGCATACTATGCACGCTTTCTTCGAACCCTGGTTCATTCGGCGGGGTGCCGAAAGAACCAGAACCTGTGGTGTCGCCACCTCTTTCGTTCTCGACGACGGATTTTTATTGTTAATTTCTTCGTATGGAGGGGCAGATTTTTAGGACCCGGACAGCCTGGTGGGAATAGCCTTGGCGTCGAGCTCCCATTCCTCATAAGACATGAGAATGTCATCTTCAAAAGTTGGGAGTACAACAGCCATCATGGAAGTAAACTTTTGTGGGAAAGGCGCCCACAATGAAATAAAACAGATCAAGCTGAGCATCACATCTGATACCTAATGGCTTAGAACAGCTATCTTCAATAAAGGAAAGGAGCTTAGCATCGAATAAATCTTCTGCTGGAAGATTTTGTTAAATTGTACGGTCATTTGCTGTCCACTTTCATAATTCAAATTTAGCGGATGAAAGGGCGGGTATTAACTGATCGTGCGATTCTAATGCTGTACGTAAGTCATGGTATCCTGTAAGTACGTCGTCAACGTACATGCACCTACGAAGTATGTGCGCAGCAAGCGGATATTCTCCGTCAGTATCGTCAGCTAATTGTAAAAGCGTCCTTATGGCCAAGTTGGGGGCGCAATTTACGGCAAATATCACTGTCTGAAATTCAAAGTCCTGTACAGGGTTTTCAGTAGAATCCCGAAAAACAATACGTTGCAGTGGAGTATGGGAAGGATCGACTCGTATTTTGGGAAATTGCTGCAGTCGAAGACGCACCAGCAATTGATGTATCTCTGTGTAACAGAGTATGATGCCTTTGATTACATCTGCTACAATTGCAAGGGCTACTACAATGTTTTACTAAATGCTTAGGGGATAGACAGTTTAAACAACAGTTATATCTCCTAATCTCAGTTCCTGAAAGACTTATGGGTCGATTACGGATGGCAACCATAGTTTTGTTGAGTTGCCAGTTGCCAAATTTGTACTATGGATGGCAACTGTTGTCAACTTCAGTTGCTTCAAATAGAATTTTCGGCAATCATTTATTTCTGGTTGCTGATTATAATAACTGAACTTTGTAGGCTTCCGAAATTGGTTAATATTACTACAAAAGAACAATTTGAGGT
Source organism: Musca vetustissima (assembly GCF_032173495.1). Lineage (NCBI taxonomy): Eukaryota > Metazoa > Arthropoda > Insecta > Diptera > Muscidae > Musca > Musca vetustissima. The sequence continues at coordinate 9,640 of NW_026888253.1, forward strand.
CCTTATTGCCCGGATGGAAGCTCACC
>NW_026888254.1:0-94773 GCF_032173495.1 Musca vetustissima
CACAGCCTAATGAATAAGGTCTAGACTGATGTATGCCAAGTTTCGTGAAAATCGGTTCAGATTTAGATATAGCTCCCATATATATCTTCGTCCGATTTAAGGTAAATGATGTACCAAAGTCCCTATATACCATTCGATTTGCACGAAAATTGGCACAGCGTAATGAATTAGGTCTAGAATGATGTGTGTAAAATTTCATAAAAATCGGTTCAGATTTATATATATCTTTTGATTTGCACGAAATTTGGCACAGCGTAATGAATAAGGTCTAGAATGATGTATGCCAAGTTTTGTGAAAATCGGTTCAGATTAAGATATAGCTCCCATATATATCTTCGTCCGATGTAAGGTAAGTTGTGTACAAAAGTCCCTACATATCTTTCGATTTGCACGAAATTTGGCACAGCATAATGAATGAGGTCTAGAATGATGTATGCTAAGTTTCGTGAAAATCAGTTCAGATTCAGATATAGCTTCCGTATATATTTTCGTCCGATTTAAGGTAAATTGTGTACAAAATCCCTATATATCTTTCGATTTGCACGAAATTTGGCATAGCGTACTAAATTAAGTTTAGAATGATGAATGCAAAGTTTCGTGGCAATCAGTACAAATTTAGATTTAGCTCCCATATATAGCTTCGCCCGATTTTAGGTAAATAGTCCACTAAAGTCCCTGGAAATCTTTTGGTATAGCGTACTGAAATAAGTCGAGAATGATGTGTGCAAATTTTCGTTACAATCGGTTCAGATTTAGATATAGCTCCCATATATATTTTCATCCGATTTAAGGTAATTGGTGTACCAAAGACCCTATATATCTTTCGATTTGCACGAAATTGGGCATAGCGTACTGACATTTGAGTCTGTAATAATTTGTGCTAAGTTTCATGAAAATCGGTTCAGATTTAGATATAGCTCCCATATATATTTTCGCCCGATTGTAGGTAATTGGTGCACCAAAGTCCCTGGAAATCTTTTCATTTGCACGAATTTTGGCATAGCGTACTGAATTAAGTCTAGAATGATGTTGCAAAGTTTCGTGAAAATCGGTTCAGATTTAGATATAGCTCCCATATATATTTTCGTCCGATTTTATGTAATTGGTGCACCAAAGTCCCTATATATGTTTCGATTTGCACGAATTTTGGTATAGGGTACGTTGGTCAGCTAAGTACTTCGCGTTGTTACAAGAGACATTTGGGTTTGAAAGGTTTTTTGTATAGAAGCAATAGCTTCTGGGGAGAATATCCCAACAAAAAACTAAGGGAACTGATGAGGATCAGTGGCGTGATCCGAAACTATAGTCTTCCCTGCCTTACCCCTCAGCAATCAATGCCATACATTCCTCACTAATAAATAGTTCTTTTTTATAAAAACAAAATACAAATGGTATCCCAAATAAACCGCCAACACTACTGAAGTACTGAATTAAGTCTAAAATGATGTTGCTAAGCTGGATACATATGTAGAATATACCCGACTTTACTACTTTCCTTACTGGTTATAAATGATTTACCCAGTGTTATAAATCAATCAAATGTGTTAATGTATGCGGATGATGTAAAGATTTTCTATTCAGTTAATAATATTACAAACCAAGAAATACTACAAGCTGACCTAAAAAGTTTCAATAAATGGTGCGATGCTAATTTATTGGAACTAACTATATTGAAATGACATTCTGACATTTTTTAGGATAAAAATGATCGAAAAAATGTATTATTTACATGATCGGAAAAATTAATATGTTGATTTTTTGATTGATCTAGGAATTCATTTAGATAATCATTTGGATGTTAGGGAATATATCTCCCTTCTCACCTGTAAGGCTTATAGAACATTAGGATTTATTGAGCGATGGTGCTGGATGATGCTGATCCCTTAGTTATAAAGCAATTATATATATCTTTTGTTCGCTTTGGATCAATTCTATCCGGCTTATATAATTCGTTCAAATTCAATTGAATCTGTACAAAACTGTGGTCTTTAACATCTTACAAAATTTCGATTAGGTTTAATAAAATAATCGACGCTAAATGTCGTAGAATTCTTATAAATGTCCATTTGAGGCCATCTCGAAACTATTAGCTAATACAAATAACATATTTTTCTTCTAACTATGCAAACAATGATCCCCTTCGCCGCCTTTTTGTTGAATTTAATATTTTATGCAATATTTTCGATCTTTCTGACAATCGTGATACGATATGAGAGAATTTTTATTACATTTAAATACCTAATATAAACCAGTGAGCGGAGCAGTATATTCGGACGGGGCCGACTATATGATACCCTACACAACTACCACGGAATTCTAACTTTCTACGGATGTTTGCTCTGAGCCTGGGCAATATTTTGTGATATTTGAACCCTCTTGCCCGACTAGAGGTCAACAACACCTCTTCCATACACTTACATATTTTCCGAATATTAGAGTCCGTCTAATTACTTGTCCAGATTCCCTTCAAGTTCGGCTAAATCGACTCAAAAATGGTAATGTGTTACTAAATAATGTTTCAGTATGTAAACACCTGTAAATATTTATGTGTACCTCCCACATCTGAGTACATAACGACCATATAATTGGTATTAATTTAAAGGTCAACAACTCCTCTTGGATATACTATCAACATCTCGGGTCTATGTACTCCAGGGGCAAATATGCACGCCATAGAATACAAATTTTGTCAGTTTTCACACAAAATTCAGGGTCCACTTGACCCGCTAAATATTGACAAATCATTATCAAAATAAGCATGCTTATTCCTTGGCCTGATCCCCTTCTCCATGTAAAATGTCGCGATGTTAGGGCCATAATTGCAGCCTCTGGAGCGACAGGAAAAACCGACAAAAATTAAGTATTTGGTCCATTTCATACCCTAAATATTACCCGATCTTTACCAAAAACAATAGGCGTCTTCATTGGCCAAAACTCATCCTTCATCCAAAATTTCGCGAAGATTGGTCCATAACTGTGGCCTGTATCGTGTTTACAAATTATAATGGACAGACGGACGGACGGACGGACACACATGTCTAGATCGACTCAGCTATTCGAGATATGACGATCGGTATACTTAAAGGTGGGTCTAGGACCAATATTTCGCGGTGTTACAAACTCTTGAGCCTGCACAAAGCTATAATACCCTGACAACAAAGTAGTGTAGGGTATAAAAATATAATTTTGTAAATCTTGTAGTTTTTAGTTTAGTCTGTAAGGATTTTTGTAATCTGTAGACTTAATAATTAAAAATGTATACATTTCTGTAATAATCCTTCGATATTTGTTACGTGTGGTAGTTTTAATTGTTTTGCCACAATTTATAAATACTTGTCATAAGTAAATTATGTTCAGTCATGACGAACATATTTTTCACTGAAGTTAAATATGGTAAATAAGTGTTTTATATAGCACCAAGAATAGGAACAAAGAATGTATGGATAACAGAACTGCTTCAGTTCTTTACTTTATTCGTGGAAAACATTTGTAACTAGATGATGGTTGAAGCCGACTCACAAGCGTAACAACGATTTACCACAATGCGTAATTTACGTTTGGCAGGCACGATAACTGAAAAATTATTAAACCTATAGATTCCACATTTTTACCCGCTATTTTGAAAGCACATAGCTATAGTAAGAACTACGATAAATGTAATCGGTCAAAATTTTCCTTATTTTCCATGTTGATTTTTAGTCGAAAATGGCCAATTTTCAAAAAATAATTTTCCTAAATCCGCAATTTTACTAATTTTCGAGCGATGTCAATAATCCTAGTTTACAACAGAGCCAGATATGTACTCTTTAATTTTGTGTTAGAACGTTTAGACTTGGATTTTCCAGTGACGGAATTTCCTTTAATTACAAAAACAACACGATAACAATAATAATATTTTGCCCATTGTCAATATAACTTCATGATAAGTGCAGCTCCATTTGAGGTATTTTGATGATTCTCGCCCAATTTTAGAAGCGATTTAGCAATTTGCAATATTGGTCCATGTTTTGACTAAGCCACCATATAAAGCCTATGTCCCTGTTTTAGGGATTTTATGATCCTACCCTCACTATTAAGTGATATGGGTTGATAATAACGTGTTTAAAGAGTATGCATTTTTTTCGCTCAGTTCCCTTAGTTTTTTTATTGGGATATTCTCCCCAGAAGGCATTTATAGCTGCTATGTATCGTCACTTTGGTCCTACCTAATCTATACCATTTATCCATTACACAATTAATTTTTATTACAGACTCCCTTTTTTTAATAATAATAAAAAAACAAGAAACTTAATGAAGGTCAAAAAGGACGTTAACGTTAAATTGAAATGTGATGATTTATTGATATTTTCTTTATAGTGTATTAACTTCGCCCAGATGTTATCGGGGAATGTGCTTCAATACCCACACCTACCTATGTTCCTTAAGCACTATAAATAATTTCGAAGGAACCCCTAATTCGCACTAACTCTTTATATTTAGGATCTCATGGTTCGAGAAGAAAACATCATGAAAAATTTAGCAATTCATTTTAGATCTAATATTAAATTTATTCAATCCATAGTACTTCATTTGTAAGATTACTTAACACCTAATAATTTAGGATTATACGAGAACAGTGGAAGTAGTTCTTCTCATTATAATATATAGAAAAATCTTGAAATATAAATAATTTTAATATATACATATATCTGATTCAGATTTGAATTATAAAATTGTACCTAATTCTTCTTTGAAATAATATTGAGAAAACAAAAGCAATATTAGTCCATTAAAAAATATGAGGGTTAAAATTCAATATGCTGCTGCGCTTATGAAACAACGAACATGAGATCAAAACAAAGAAACCATAAATGCAATAGAACAGTAGGAATGTCATTAACATTATGATAATTATTAAGTAGGTAGTAAAGTATGTTCTGTTAAACAAAATTAAGAGCTCTCTGTTAATGTACATTTTTATGGTTCTTCTCAATTTTTATGTATGTTAAATGGATCAAGACACTGTTATTGCTTTCACTTTCTCTCTACAGTTATGATGAACACAGAAATGAAAAGTAAATCTAGGCAAGTACTGATTGGGCGACAAAGAAAGTTTGTTGATATGTTTATCATTACGTACTTACATTTTTAAACTCACCAATTTTAAACTCACCAACAATTTCCAATAGCAGCATGAAGGCCTTCAAGATGTATGGTGTTGTTGTTGTAGTTGATGATTGCTATTAAAGGAGTTTAACAGGCAATGATAGAACATGCATAGATTTAGCTTTGGAAAATGATCTTAAATATAATTTAATAATTATCCATATGTAGATATATTGAAATGATGGTGGTATTGATATACGGTTACGTAATTGTGATGATGGAACAGCTACTTCTTTAACTTTTAATACATGTTGAACTGGTTTAAACTTCATACATCCCACAGGCAAAACAGGTCTCAATTCTCGATGGTATATATTTTAATTTATGGATATTTTGGTTTAAAGATGATAAAATTCATACTAAGAATTACAGTCTGGTCCGAAAATATAATTTAATGTGTCTTCCAAGCCAGATATTCAAAATCTTCAAATCTGCAACATCGGTGTGATGGCTTATACGGACAATTTCATAGGCAATGCTTTATGCGACAATGATGGATTTAATAGTTTATGAAATTAAATCATTGGTTTCATAGCGTTGGGAACCTCTGGACGGATAATTAGGCGTGGTATTGTAAAATGCATAGGTAGTGTCAAATTTTTGTGCAGATCGAGGATGATGTGTATTGATTTTGCCACGTGTAATCAGGATTTTAGGTTATCCTTAAAAAAATTTTCAGGTCGCCACTCCCCTGTGGGCAACAACGACCTGAGTGGAATAGTGACGCTGGATGATAGGTTTTTTATGCACAACTTGCGTTTCAATATTTTAGGGTAGGATTATGCAAGAAACATGAGATTAATTGTTTCTAAGCGTAACTTGGGCAGCCTAGGAGAAAAAAATTACTGCTAAATAACACGAAATGATGGGTATTTTGCACAATTTTTTTTTTTTTGGGCTGACCAAAATGACAAAAATTATGGTGATTGTTTTGAAAATAAAAAAAATCCAAGCCAAAAAACAGGAACATTCGAATTTTGTATTAACCAAAAAAGTTTAAGTCACTTTGAAAATTTCACTGTATTATATTGGCTTATGGAAAATTACCACGAAGTGTCCAGTTAGGAATCTCAATTGAAAAGAATTTTTGAGAGTGCAAAATCGAATGAAGTAAGCTATGATGTTACATTATGATATAATCTGCTAACATGGAGTTGAAAGAAGAACATTAAAATATTATCGATGACACTTTTATCGTTCCTCAAAACAAAATTTCTTCTTAAAAAAAATTGCACTGATTTTCAAACTGTAGACACTTCATATTATTCACATATTAGCCATATATAATTTTTTCCTTTTTATTTAAACTATTTTTTTATTGTACGAAATATTGTAATATGAAATATTCAGAAATATTTAAAAGAAATAATGTTCTGTTGTAAACGTTGGACAGAATAAACAGAATGAAAACAAGTGAAAAAGCGTTAAGTTCGGCCGGGCCGAACTATGGATACCCTCCACCATAGAAATATTGACAAATTTTTTAAATGAAAACATAGGGAAAATAAATATAACTACAATTCTACCAATCGATTGTTGTAAACCAAATAAAAAATTCAGCAATTTCAATGGGGGTTTTCCTAAAATCTCAAAACCCTAACATGTTGACATTTATTATTAACGCATGATACGGTGAAACATATGTATAAAATGCTGAAAATACTCCAATTTAGAGGGCAATATTATATATGAGGCATACGAAAGCGGAACCAATATTGACAACATTGTGTAGGAATTAGCAACTACTTGGTGTTTTCATTATATAAGGGGTTAGACCTGATTAAGGGCCGATGTAGCTCAAGTTCCAAGCTAATATTTTAGATTTGAATCCCAATACCGTCCATCACGCTAAATATTAAATAGGTAGGATGTTTTATATAGGACCTGGTCCTAAATGCGGGTCGATACAGTTCATTCTCAAACCTCACGTTTTAGATGTTATGTCGATATCCTCCGAGAGAAAAATTATTACAACATATGGCTAAATCGACTAAATCGTTTTAGAATTCCATACTATGAGGGGTATGAAATGAAAATTTCGTCTACCGAATATCCCCCCTACTATGGTGGAGTACAGCTATATGGGATAACCCCAATACACGGAAAAAATCAGCTAACTTTTTTAAAATAAAAAGGGGGTTATAGATATTTGGAACCAAATAAGAACCCAATGTACCAAATTTCAGCGAATTCGGATGAAAAACGCACTCAAGATCCCCAAAATACCGAAAACTGGGGGTACCCTTATATAATTATAATTTTTGGTAGGAACATTTGCTACCCATTAAGAAGTCAAAGTAACAAATTTCAGAGAATTCGGTGGAAAAACGCACTCAAGAACTTCACAATACCGAAAATTTGGGGGTGCCCTTATATGGGGGCTATCACAAAAAGTGGACCTATGTTTATAATTTTTTGCGTAGATATTTGGTACTAAATAAGAACCAAATGTACCAAATTTCAGCGAATTCGGTTGAAAAATGCGCTCAAGATCCCCAAAATACCGAAAATTGGGGTTACCCTTATATGGGGGCTATCCGAAAAAATTAACCTATATTTATAATTTTTGGTGGGGACATTTGCTACGCAATAAGAACTCAAAGTACCAAATTTCAGCGAATTCGGTTGTAAAACGAGATCAAGAACCTCAAAATACCGAAAATTGGGGGTTACCCTTATATGGGAGCTATGCCTAAACGTGGACCGATATATCCCATCTTCGAACTTGACCTGCAGACAAAAGACGACTCTATGCAAAATTTCGGCGATCTATCTCAATTCGTTTAGACGCTAGAGTGATTACAACAGACGGACAGACGGACAGACGGACATGCATAAATCGTCATAGAATTTTACGCTGATCAAGAATATATATACTTTATAGGGTCGGAAATGAATATTTCAATGCGTTACAAACGGAAAAACAAAACTAATATACCCTCCATACTATGGTGGAGGGTATAAAAAGGGGGTTATATGGGGACTACCTCTAAAAGAGGGTGAATATTAATATTTTTTGGTAGGGAGATTTGTTACCATATACGACTACAAAATACCAAATTACAGCGAATTTGGTTGAAAAACGTGCTCAAGAACCCCAAAATACCGAAAATTAAGGGTACCCTTATATGGGGGCTATCAGAAAAAGTGGACCGATGTTTATAATTTTTAGTTTAGATATTTGGCACCAAATAAGAACCCAATGTACCAAATTTCAGCGAATTCGATTGAAAACCGCGCTCAAGATCCCCAAAATGCCGAAAATTGGGTGTACCCTTATATGGGGGCTATCAGAAAAAGTGGACCTATTTTTATAATTTTTTGTGTAGATATTTGGTACTAAATAAGAACCAAATGTACCAAATTTCAGCGAATGCCGAAAATTGGGTGTACCCTTATATGGGGGCTATCAGAAAAAGTGGACCTATTTTTATAATTTTTTGTGTAGATATTTGGTACTAAATAAGAACCAAATGTACCAAATTTCAGCGAATTCGGATGAAAAACGCGCTCAAGATCCCCAAAATACCGAAAATTGGGGGTACTCTTATATGGGGGATATCCGGAAAAATGAACCTATATTTATAAATTTTGGTAGGAACATTTGCTACCCATTAAGAACTCAAAGTAACAAATTTCAGAGAATTCGGTGGAAAAACGCACTCAAGAACTTCACAATACCGAAAATTTGGGGGTACCCTTATATGGGGGCTATCAGAAAAAGTGGACCTATGTTTATAATTTTTTGCGTAGATAGTTGGTACTAAATAAGAACCAAATGTACCAAATTTCAGCGAATTCGGTTGAAAAATGCGCTCAAGATCCCCAAAATACCGAAAATTGGGGGTACCCTTATATGGGGGCTATCCGAAAAAATTAACCTATATTTATAATTTTTGGTGGGGACATTTGCTACCCAATAAGAACTCAAAGTACCAAATTTCAGCGAATTCGGTTGTAAAACGAGATCAAGAACCTCAAAATACCGAAAATTGGGGGGTACCCTTATATGGGAGCTATGCCTAAACGTGGACCGATATATCCCATCTTCGAACTTGACCTGCCTGCAGACAAAAGACGACTCTATGCAAAATTTCGGCGAATACCGAAAATTAAGGGTACCCTTATATGGAGGCTATCAGAAAAAGTGGACCGATGTTTATAATTTTTAGTTTAGATATTTGGCACCAAATAAGAACCCAATGTACCAAATTTCAGCGAATTCGATTGAAAACCGCGCTCAGGATCCCCAAAATACCGAAAATTGGGTGTACCCTTATATGGGGGCTATCAGAAAAAGTGGACCTATTTTTATAATTTTTTGTGTAGATATTTGGTACTAAATAAGAACCAAATGTACCAAATTTCAGCGAATTCGGATGAAAAACGCGCTCAAGATCCCCAAAATACCGAAAATTGGGGGTACTCTTATATGGGGGATATCCGGAAAAATGAACCTATATTTATAATTTTTGGTAGGAACATTTGCTACCCATTAAGAACTCAAAGTAACAAATTTCAGAGAATTCGGTGGAAAAACGCACTCAAGAACTTCAAAATACCGAAAATTTGGGGGTACCCTTATATGGGGGCTATCCGAAAAAATTAACCTATATTTATAATTTTTGGTGGGGACATTTGCTACCCAATAAGAACTCAAAGTACCAAATTTCAGCGAATTCGGTTGTAAAACGAGATCAAGAACCTCAAAATACCGAAAATTGGGGGGTACCCTTATATGGGAGCTATGCCTAAACGTGGACCGATATATCCCATCTTCGAACTTGACCTGCCTGCAGACAAAAGACGACTCTATGCAAAATTTCGGCGATCTATCTCAATTCGTTTAGACGCAAGAGACGGACAGACGGACATGCATAAACCGTCATAGAATTTTACGCTGATCAAGAATATATATACTTTATAGGGTCGGAAATGATTATTTCGATGAGTTACAAACGGAAAAACAAAACTAATATACCCTCCATACTATGGTGGAGGGTATAAAAATGAAAACAGGAGAAACAGATAACGAGTATAAGTATGTAATGTAGCGTTGTACATATGTAAATCAAGTAGTTGGCATACCGTTCAATAATGATGTTTGGCTGATCGTGTTTAATGATCATTATTACATCATTGCATATTCTGTTTGTTTACCTTATGAAATGTAATATACATTCAAGTACAAAAGTATGCGCCGGTTTAAAGCTTTTAATAGTGTTATTATTTTTGTATGTTTATGAAAAATAATCATACTTTTTTTATGTTTATAAGAGCGTCATTACAATATCGGACGAAAATATATATGGAAGCTATATCCAAATATGAACCGATTTCAATGAACCAAGTTATAATATTTTCAGTACGTTTTGTTCCTATCAGCCATATATTGGTTCATTGGTTCTCAATTTCTTAAAATTAATCGATAATATATAAGGGAGCTATATCGAAATCTCAACCTATTTTTAACGATTTTCACGAAACTCAGCACGCATCATTCCAAATTCAGTACGCTATGCCGAATTTCGTGCAAAATATATAGGGGCTTTGGTGCACCACTAACATTAAATCGGACGAAAAATATATGGGATCTACATCTACATATTAATCGATTTTCACGAAACTTGGCAGACATCACTCCAGGTTCAATTCAGTATGTCATGCCAAATTTCGTGCAAATCAAAAGATATATAGAGACTTTGCTGCACCATTTAAATAAAATCAGACGAAATTATATATGGGAGCTATATCTAAATCTGTACCGATTTTCACGAAACTTGGCATACATCACTCTAGGCTCAATTCAGTACGTTATGCCAAATTTGGTGCAAATCGAAAGATATGTAGGGACTTTGGTGCACCGTATGCATAAAATCGGACGAATATGTGGGAGCTATATCTAAATCGGGACCGATTTTCACGAAACTTGGCACACATTATTCTGGACCTATGTAAGTATAGGTGCAGCATTTACCATAAATAGGTGCAGCATTTATATAAATAGGTGCAGCATTTACCATAAATAGGACTAAACTATATATGGGAGCTATATCTAAATTTTCTTGAAACTTGGCAAACATCATTCTGGACCTTATTCAGTACCCTGTGTCAAATTTCGTGCAAATCGAAAGATATATAGGGACTTTGGTGCCCCATTTACCCTAAATCGGACGAAACTATATATGGGAGCAATATCTAAATCTGAGGGTTAACCTTGTGCCAAATTTCATCCAAATCGGATCATAAATGCGACCTGTACTTTGTTTACAATTTAACATCTACAGACGGACGAACTGACGGGCAGACATAAATCGACTCAGAAAGTGATTCTATGCATATTCTCAAAAGGAACCATGTGTCTATCTCGTTTCCTTTTGCCTGTTACAAATATATGCACAAAGACATAATACCCTGTACCACAGTGTGCTGAAGGGTATAAAAATTGAGTAAAACAAAGAACGGCTGAACCGATTTCAATTGTCGGTAATTGCAGTGGGAAGGTTTTTATAAAATAAATTTTTAAGAAAAGTCCGCGAAAAACAACGTTTGCCGGGTCAGCTAGTTAATGGTAATATGAATAGCCAGACTGTCGTTATGTACCACCACAGGCGTTATAAGTTCCACTTAGTTACTTGCATTATAAACCAGTAAGGAATGTCAAAAAATCGGACGGTGTCGACAATATGATACCCCAGAACCAATAAGAGATGATGGTGTATACCACCTAGCCAAGATGGGATCATAAAAGCAAATAATCGGCTCAAGAACAATAAAGCAGCAGGAGCCGATGGGTTACCAGCCGAACTATTCAAGACTGGTGGTCAAATACTTGTCAGGAGCATGCATCAACTGATTAGTACAATTTGGCTAGAGGAATTCATGCCCAATGATTGGAACCTCAGCATCCTGTGTCCCGTGCACAAAAAAGGAGACATGACGATATGTGCCAACTATAGAGGAATAAGTCTCCTTCACATCGCATATAATGGTCAATGACATCATTGGACCATACCAATGCGGCTTCAGACCTGGTTAATCTACCATTGACGAGATTTTCACTCTGCGCCAAATCCTGGAAAAGACCCACGAAAAACACATCAACACATACCACCTATTTGTCGACTATAAAGCCGCATTCCACAGCCGTTCAGAGGTGTTTAAAGCCATGTCTACGATCGGCATTCCTGCAAAATTTATACGGCTATGCAGGATAACTTTAAGTGGCACAAGATCAGCAGTTAAAGTAGGAAAGGACCTATCGGAGCCCTTCAATACCGAACGAGGATTCTGACAAGGTGACAGTTTGATCTATTTAACATCCTGCTGTACACCAAACAACACATGTTACTCGCCTACGCCGATGACATCGATATAATGGGTCGAATATTGCGAGCGGTAACAGCCATCTTTGAACAACTTGAAAAGGAGTCTGCCAAAGTGGGTCTGGTAGTAAACGGCGAGAAGACCAAGCTGATGGTATCAACGCGCAAGACGTCCACTAGACTCGGACCAACTGTGGAACTTGAGAAATACAGCTTCGAGATAGTAAAAGATTTTAAATACCTTGGTACCGCCATAAATAAAACGAATGACATCAGTTTTATAATTCGGAGAAAGATTTGTAATTCGGAGAAGGATTATGGTCTAAGTAAGCAGTTTAGAAACAAGGCCACCTCCCGCCAGACCAAATTCACACTTTACAAGACGCTAATACTACCCGTGCTATTATATGGATCTGAAGCATGGGTACTTGCGCAAGCAAATGAGGCAGCTCTTGGAGTGTTTGAAAGAAAAATTCTCCGAAAGATCTACGGGCCGATCTGCGTCGACGGTGAATATCGGTGTCGAATGAACCATGAGCTTTACAATTTATACGCGGATATCGACATAGTCAGTCGTATTGAGCTGCAGCGACTACGGTGGCTAGGCCATGTTGTGCGAATCAATTAGAATTCAACAGTTCAAAAGACATATAAAAACGAGCCTACTGATGGTTCCCGTAGAAGGGGAAGGCCACGAATTAGATGGAAAGACCAAGTAGAAAACAACATCTTGGAACGAAGTCTTCCAAACTGGTGGATTTGCGCACAAGACCGACGCGCTTGGAAGTCTTTTTTAAGCTCAGCGTATGGAACAACCGTTCTGCGACAAGCCAGCTAAGAAAGTAAGCAAGTCGACTATATCATACCCTTATTCACCAGATGCATCCTGGAAGGTCCATTAATATTTGGAAGAACCATTAAAATTAAATAGTAGATTTTGTAAGATTTTTATTGTAACGGACGTAGCTTCTTTGAAGGGCCATATACTTGAAATTGAATGAAATTAAGTGTGTCCTGAACACATTGTGCAGTATTTCATTTTAATCGGGATGACTTAGTGTGTTGACACACACCATTCGGTATAATGGAGCATAGAGCATTGTGCATTTGAATTTGGTGCAAAATATGTATAACACAGATGAAAATATGTATGGGAGCTCAATCTACAGGGTTGCCCATATTCGACGGACCCATGTTTAAAAAAAAAAAAATCAAAGAAAAAAATAAAAATTTGGCGGTTGGCAATGTTAATCATTTAATTTGTTCCAAGTAGATTTGTTTACATCAATTTTTGAATATGATATCTCCCAAATGGCCGCCTCTGGCGTTGATGACGTATTGTGCCCTTTTTGCTGCATTTCCATCGTTTTTGCCAACATTTCGGCCGGAATAGCGGCTATTTCTTCACGAATGTTGTCCTTGAGCTCTTCTACGGTCCTTGGCTTGTTAACGTAAACCTTTGACTTCAAATATCCCCACAAGAAGAAGAAGTCAGGCGGCGTCAAATTGTTATGCGATTTGTGTGCGGTGGAGCGCCGTCTTGTTGAAACCAGAACTGCCTCATACGCTTTCGACGAATAATTGGCATCACAAAATTGGTCATCATGTAGCGATAACGCTCCTGATTGATGGTAACTGCATGGCCATTTTCATTTTTGAAGAAAAACGGTCCAATGACCGTTTTCGCACTAACGCCGCACCAAACTGTGACTTTTTCGTCATGAAGAGGCACTTCTTGAATCTCCTGAGGATTTTCAGTGGCGTAAAAACGGCAATTTTGCTTATTTACGGTCCCATTCAATGTGAAATGGTCTTCATCGGACATGATAATTTTGTTCCAAAATTGCTCATCATCTTCGGCCATTTCGAAGATTTCGTTTTTGGGATGTTCTTGAGGACCTCTCAACACTGGCTCGTACGGCAGCGATATTCTCGGCCGATCGCCTTGGTCGACTTTTATATGGCCTCTTTCGTATAAACGCTTAATGGTGTTCTTAGAAAGCGCACTTCTCACATTTTTTAATGTTTTAAAAGCACGTTGAGTTTTCACAATTGACTTCTTCTGTTGAATGTAAATTTCAACTATTTCAGAGCGCTCGCGTGGCGTGTATTGGTTCATGGTAAAAATCTGATTAGACTGACGCTTCAAACGCGGTATGTCATTAAGCGATGTGACATCTCTGTCAAAAGTTATGGCGTTGCCAGATTGGTCCGTCGAATATGGGCAACCCTGTACATCTGAACCAATATCGTCATTCTAGGCTCAATTCAGTACGTTGTACAAAATTTCGCTGCAATCGGTCAAAATTTGGGTTTGGATATATAAGTTTGACTGAGATTTCCATTCAATGTAACAGTCATTTTAGAACCATTTATGTATGTTGTGCAAACTGATTTCAAGATAACCGAAGAACAAACATGCAAAGTTCGGTCAAATGTTTAAGATTTGGCAACTGTTTTCTTCGACTCCAAAGGCGTATACCACTTTAATTTTAGCTTCAAGGTTGTTCGGTCAATTTGTAATACTAACTGAATGCTATGCTCGAAGTCAAGGCAACATTGACAATAAAATGTAAATACCAGAAAAACAATGCCTTCATTTTAATAACATCAACAAAACTGAGTGACAGAAAGCCAATGTATTTGTGTGCGCATTTTATTTTCTGCGCAATGTTTATAGCGGAACGGGTGTAAAAAACAATAACAAAATATTCAAAATATTTTAAACAAATTGTATTTGTATGGATGTGTGCGTGAATGAAACTTTGTGGGAAATAGAATTTCTCGTGTTTGCAACCGTAATAAACAGCAAAACAACCAAAACCAAAAAAATTAATGAACAATGCCTGAATATTTCCAGTTTCCACGAACCTACTTTTTTTATATGCTATCTTTGTCATTTCGTACGATTCTTGTTTCAATTGCGATGTGCCATGAATTTTACAATAACCACGAAAATTGTATAGCCTGTATATGCTAACTATATCGAATTCTGAACAGATTTCATCCAAACTTACCAGACATCATTTGAGACCGATGTAGATACGTTGTTTCACTCATCAAAACATAACACGTGTTAGGCTTATCTAACTTTTGTACTTTGCACAACATTTCGTATCAG
This sequence comes from Musca vetustissima, assembly GCF_032173495.1. Classification (NCBI taxonomy): domain Eukaryota; kingdom Metazoa; phylum Arthropoda; class Insecta; order Diptera; family Muscidae; genus Musca; species Musca vetustissima. The sequence continues at coordinate 15,592 of NW_026888254.1, forward strand.
TCGAACAAACATAAGGAGTTCGGTCACCATTTGCCTTAAGTCGGATGAAAATTCACATGGGAGCTATAGCTCACGTTAAGCTATTCTAACTTAATTACCTTGTCTAACATTCGGAATATATATGTATATATATATATATATGGGAGCTATATCATAATCTGAAACGATTTCTGAAAAAATGACACAGGTTAGGCTAACTTCAGTACCTTGTGCAAAATGTTGTGCCAATCAGCCTATCGGTCTTTGATTCACCATTAACATAAATTTCAACGAAAATATATATGTGAGCTGTATCTAATTCTGCACCGATTTCACCAATTTCAATTGGGTTCGTCCTTGGGCAAATAAATTATCTGCGTCAAATTTCGGAAAAAAATTTATCATCAATCGGACAATAAATGCGACCTATACTTTGTGGTACAGGTTGTTATGTCTTTGTGCATATGCATATTTTTGTGGACTAGACCACAGTGCAATAAAGAATATAAATATTTGGACCTATATCAAATTCGGTTGAAAAACGTACACAAAAATCCCTATAATGCCGAATATTCGTTTATGGGGTATAGTTAAAAATTGAAATAATATTGATATTTTTAGTGGGAACTTTCGCTATCTAATGCCAGCCCAGCATCGAGGTTACGCCAATACCAAACATCTAGGAGCAGTGGCAATGTATGTTCAAAACTTCGAATCTCTAGTTCTATCGTGATTTCAATCAATGTCGGTTAACATGCAAATATACTGATTGAAGTGAATATAATTTGTCATATCGGATTCCTGATGTGTACCACCGAAGTTTGGTCCTATTCTATTACACTAGTCCGTTGCTCCTGGCACACAAATTTTAGTTACTACGAACTAAATTTCAAAAAATCGCACGGTACTAATATAAGATATTACATCAACATTTAAAACAATATTGATAGTTTGTGCACTACTTAGAGGTACCGGTTTCCATTATACTTAACAGACGTCATTTTATAACTATCCCTGTGCGTTGCCAACATTTTGGGTCAATCGAATTCGAAATCATAATCATTATTTTTCATTACGACAGCACACCTACGAGGCATTAAATAAAAAAATGCTCAATTTCATCCTTGGGCATAATGTTCCTTGAACCTTTTGGAAGAGGTAATGTCTGTTTGTTTGTGAAACTCATTCGACTTTGCAATCTATGATACTCCAATGATTATACCCTTCACCACACTGTGGTACAGGGTATTATGTCTTTGTGCATATGTTTGTAACAGGCAAAAATAATCGAGATAGACCCATGGTTCCTTTTGAGAATATGCATAGAATAACTTTCTAAGTCGATTTATGCATGTCGTCCGTCTGTCTGTCCATGTTAAATTGTAAACAAAGTACAGGTCGCATTTATGATCCGAATTGGTTGAAATTTGGCATAGGTCACTTATTCGGCCCAAGGACGAACCCTATTGAAATTGGAAAAAATCGGTTCAGATTTGGATATAGCTCCCATATATATATTTAACCGATTTAATGTAAACGGTCCCTATATATCTTTCGATTTGCACGAAATTTGGTGCAGCCTAATCATTTAGGTCTAGAATGATGTCTGCCAAATTTCGTAAAAATCTGTCCAGATTTAGATATAGCTCCCATATATAGTTTCGTCCGATTTCATGTAAATGGCGCCCCAAAGTCCTTATATATCTTTTGATTTGCACGAAATTTGGCATAACGTACTGAATTAAGCTTAGAGTGATGTCTACCAAGTTTCGAGAAAATTGGTCCAGATTTAGATATAGCTCCCATATATAGTTTCGTCCGATTTAATGTAAATGGTGCCCCAAAGTCCCTATATATCTTTCGATTTGCACGAAATTTGGCATAACGTACTGAATTGAGCCTAGAATAATGTCTGCCAACTTTCGAGATAATCGGTCCTCTGATCTTGAGGTTATATCCAACGATAACTACTTCACAAATTCCGTTGAAATCTTAAATGGCCAAATATAGCTGTAATGCCAAAATATATCTGCTTCTGTGAGAATATGCGCATAGGTTTATCAAGAATGAACAGGGACATTTATATAGGGGCTCTACCTAATGAAGGATTGATATGGGTACGTTTTTATAGTGAAGATTAAAACCCACTTTTCACCCATTTTCAGCAAGACATTTCAACGCTATTGCAATTAGCATCTAACATCAAACGCATACATACATGTGTATGTGAACTAATTATATTTGCGCAAATAATTCAGCTTCCACGAAAAATATCCTCTTATAGAAATTATGAAATTTTCTAAAATAGGATTTTTTCCCAGAAATAAAGCGACGTTCAACAGTCAAATATGGTTGAACGTTCAAAGAACAATATTCGCAGTTACTCTGAACTTAGAATATAAGTGATTTTGAAAAGATATTAGTGAAACTGGTGTAGAATATAAAATTACGATTTTTGTTCTGAGTAATGACATTCAATGTGTTTTTTACAAATATAAGCCGAATATAGCCGATTTTAGATATTGGAGAGTTTTTGTAGCAACGGTAGCTGTAATTTGACATATAGGCAGGAAGCCCACAGATTTTTTATACGTTATTCCCCGCCCGGCGCTTTGGTTTCTTGTATCGCATATTCAGATTTGTAAACAGTAATGAAAGTAGTAATGTCGGACGGGACCGACTATATGAAACCCTTCACCACTTTGGGTAAATTCATCAAAGGACCATTAAAATGAAAATGTCATTTTGCAACCTATACTAAATTTTTCATTTGGTCAGATATGGAGTTGCTTCTACAATGGGACAAAATCAAATCTGAACCGAGTTCAAAACTTTCCACACGCTAGGTTATATTAACTTCAGAATGTTGTGCAAAATTTTGTGTCAATCGGCCTACCTTTGGGTCTTTGGTCCGTCCGATCTGAGGTAAATGGGTCTTCCAAGTGCCTAAATATCTTTCGATTTGCACGAAATTTGGCATAGGGTACATCATTAGGTCCAGAATGATATATGTTAAGTTTCTTGAAAATCGGTTAAGATTTAGATATAGCTCCCATATATATCTATATATTTTTTTTACTTTATGTAAATTTTGCACTAAAGGCCCTAGGTTTGTCCAGCTGCCACACAATTTTGTACAATGAAGTTAATAAAATTATTCTCTGGTGAAATCGGTTCAGACTTAGATATAGGATCAGATATAAATCTGACCAAATGAAAAATGTAGTAAAGGTGGCAGAATGACATGTTTATGAATCCAATTTCATTTTACTGGTCCTTCAAAAATGCGAATTCTGTTAAAATTCATCTGTTGAATATACCCAAAGTAGTGAAGGGTATCATATAGTCGGCCCCGTCGGACTTTACTACTTTCCTTACTGGATTATATTAAAATAGATAACTGATTTGTTCCGGTTTTTGGGGTTACCTCCATATACCCGTATTCCACCATACTCGCAATTTTTCGTTTATACCCTACATATTATGATTTAGTCGATTCATCCATCTGTTGTGATCATTCCTCCTTTGTTCGAGAATGACTATATCCTCCCGCTTTTGGGCATAGTCGGTAAATAAAACCAATCGGCTTAAATTTGGGTCTTTGGAGCACCATTTACCAAAAATTGGACTAAACTATACTATTCGTACCCTTAAAGTTCATATTTCCAAAACCAACGCTTACACACCAACAACAACCTACACCCTTAATTTCTACCTTCACCCACTCACTTATTAATAAGCTCATTAATATATTAAGATTTTATACGGCATTCTCGATATAATTTAATACGATGTAGGAAAAATGCATTTCACTCCGGGGTCAATGACTCTTAATCCGGATTAAGCCTTAATCCGGGATAAATGACTCTTAATCCGAATTAAACCTTAATCCGGTTTCAATGGACATAAATCCGGTGCCAATGACCCTTAATCCGGATTAAGCCTTAATCCGGAATAAATGACTCTTAATCCGTGATAAATTACTCTTAATCCGGATTAAACCTTAATCTGGGTTCAGTGACCCTTAATCCGAATCCGGGGACAATGACCCTTAATCCGGGATAAATTACTCTTAACCCGGGGACAATGACCCTTAATCCATGTTAAGCCTTAATCAGGGTTCAATGACCCTTAATCCGGATTAAGCCTTAATCCGGGGTCAATGACCCTTAATCCGAATTAAGACTTAATCCGGGTCAATGACCCTTAATCCGGGGTCAATGACCCTTAATCTGGATTAAACCTTAATCCGGGGTTACTGACCCTTAATCCATATTATGCCTTAATCAGGGTTCAATTAACCTTAATCCGGATTAAACTTCAATGACCAGCCTTAATCCGGATTAAGCCTTAATCCGTGATAAATGACTCTTAATCCGGATTAAATTAATCTTAATCCGGATTAAGCCTTAATGCGTTTTACCCTTAATCCATATTAAGCCTTAATCAGGGTTCAATGACCATTAATCAGGATTAAGGCTTAATATGGATTAAGGCTTCATCTGTTGAATATACCCAAAGTAGTGAAGGGTATCATATAGTCGGCCTCGTCCCATTTTACTACTTTCCTTACTGGTTTATATTAAAATAGTTAACTGATTTATTCCGGTTTTTAGGGTTACCTCCATATACCCGTATTCCACCATAGTAGGGGGATATTTAGTCGATTCATCCATCTGTTGTAATCATTCGTCCTTTGTTCGAGAATGACTATATCGGCCCGCTTTTGGGCATAGTCCCTATATAAAACCAATCGGCTTAAATTTTGGTCTCTGGTGCACTATTTTTCTAAAATTGGACGAAACTATACTTTTCGTACCGTTACAGTTCATATTTCCAAAACTCACGCCTACACACCAACAACAACCTACACTCATAATTTCAACCTTGTAGCTTCACTCACTTATCACTAAGCTCATTTATATATTAAGATTTTATACGGCATTCTCGTTTTAATTTATTACAATGTGGGAAAAATGCCTTTCACTCCAGCAATGTTCGCTGAGAATAACATCGAACCGTTCCGATTCGCAGTTGAACCATTTAGGAGTAGTGTGTAATTAAATATCGCCGTAAATTCGGATTAGGACTTAATCGGGGGTCAGTGACCCTTAATCGGGGGTCAATGACCATTAATCCGGATTAAGTCTTAATCCGGGGTCAATGACCGTTAATCCGGATTAAGCCTTAATCAGGGATGACCCTTAATCCATATTAAGCCTTAATCAGGGTTTAATGAACCTTAATCCGGATTAAGCCTTAATGCGGGGTCGATGCCCCTTAATTCGGGGTCAATGAACTTTAATCCATATTAAGCCTTAATCAGGGTTCAATGACCATTAATCCGGATTAAGCCTTAATCCGGTGTCAATGACTCTTTATCCGAGATAAATTAATCTTAATCCGGGGTCAATGACCCTTAATCCATATTAAGCCGTAATCAGGGTTCAATGACCATTAATCAGGATTAAGGCTTAATCCGGGGTCAATGGCCCTTAATGACTCTTTAATCCGGGATAAACGACTCTTAATCCGGATTAAACCTTAATCCGGGGTCAATGAACCTTAATCCATATTAAGCCTTAATCAGGGTTCAATGAACCTTAATCCGGATTAAACCTTAATCCGGGTTCAATGACCCTTAAACCATATTAAGCCTTAATTAGGGTTCAATGACCCTTAATCCGGATTAAGCCTTAATGCGTTTTAAGCCTTAATCCGATTTCTATGACCCTTAATCCGGGGTCAGGGTTCAATGGTCCTTTAAAAATTGCGAGGTCTGTTAGGATTCATCTGTTGAATATACCCAAAGTAGTGAAGGGTATCATATAGTCGGCCTCGTCCCATTTTACTACTTTCCTTACTGGTTTATATTAAAATAGTTAACTGATTTACTCCGGTTTTTGGGGTTACCTCCATATACCCTTATTCCACCATAGTAGGGGGATATTTAGTCGATTCATCCATCTGTTGTAATCATTCGTCCTTTGTTCGAGAATGACTATATCGGCCCGCTTTTGGGCATAGTCCCTATATAAAGCCAATCGGCTTAAATTTTGGTCTCTGGTGCACTTTTTTCCTAAAATTGGACGAAAATATACTTTTCGTACCGTTAAAGTTCATGTTTCCAAAACTCACGCCTACACACCAACAACAACCTAAACTCATAATTTCAACATTCTAGCTTCACTCACTCACTTATCACTAAGCTCATTTATATATTAAGATTTTATACGGCATTCTCGATTTAATTTATTACGATGTGGGAAAAATGCATTTCACTCCAGCAATGTTCGCTGAGAATCACATCGAACCGTTCCGATTCGCAGTTGAACCATTTAGGAGTAGTGGTTAAATAAATATGGCCGTAAATTCGGGTTAGGCCTTAATCAGGAATCAGTGTCCCTTAATCCGGGGACAATGACCCTTACTCCGGATTAAGTCTTAATCTTGGATAAATGTTCCTTAATCCGCATTAAACCTTAATCCGGGGTCAATGACTCTTAATCCGGATTAAGCCATAATCCGTATTAAGCCTTAATCCGGGGTCAATGAACTTTAATCCATATTAAGCCTTAATCAGGGTTCAATGACCATTAATCCGTATTAAGCCGTAATCCGGGGTCAATGAACTTTAATCAATATTAAGCCTTAATCAGGGTTCAATGATCCTTAATCCGGATTAAGCCTTAATCCGGGGACAATGGCCCTTAATCCGGATTAAGCCTTAATCCGGGATCAATGACTCTTAATCTGGGGTCAATGACCTTAATCCATATTAAGCCTTAATCAGGGTTCAATGACTCTTTAATCCGGGATAAACGACTTTTAAACCGGATTAAGCCTTAATCCGGGGACAATGGCCCTTAATCCATATTAAGCCTTAATCAGGGTTCAATGACCCTTAATCCGGATTAAACCTTAATACGTGGTCAATGACCATTAATACGGATTAAGCCTTAATCCGGGATCAATGACTCTTTAATCCGGGATAAACGACTTTTAAACCGGATTAAGCCTTAATCCGGGATCAATGACTCTTAATCTGGGGTCAATGACCTTAATCCATATTAAGCCTTAATCAGGGTTCAATGACCCTTAATCCGGATTAAGCCTCAATCCGGGGTCGATGCCCCTTAATCCGGGGTCAATGCCCATTAATCCGGATTAAGCCTTAATCCGGGGTCAATGACTCTTAATCCGAGATAAATGAATCTTAATCCCGGGTCAATGACCCTGAATCCATATTAAGCCTTAATCAGGGTTCAATGATCCTTAATCCGGATTAAGCCTTAATCCGGGGACAATGGCCCTTAATCCGGATTAAGCCTTAATCCGGGATCAATGACTCTTAATCTGGGGTCAATGACCTTAATCCATATTAAGCCTTAATCAGGGTTCAATGACCCTTAATCCTGATTAAGCCTCAATCCGGGGTCGATGCCCCTTAATCCGGGGTCAATGCCCATTAATCCGGATTAAGCCTTAATCCGGGATCAATGACTCTTAATCTGGGGTCAATGACCCTGAATCCATATTAAGCCTTAATCAGGGTTCAATGATCCTTAATCCGGGGACAATGGCCCTTAATCCGGATTAAGCCTTAATCCGGGATAAATGACTCTTAATCTGGGGTCAATGACCTTAATCCATATCAAGCCTTAATCAGGGTTCAATGACCTTAATTCTGATTTAATCCATATTCAATGCCTTAATCAGGGTTCAATGACTCCTTAATCCGGGGATTCCGGGGTCTTAATGGCATATTAAGCCTTAATCAGGGGATTCCGGATTAAGCCTCAAATCCCCCTTAATCCGGGGTCAACCCTTAATCCGGATTAAGGGGATCAATGAATCTTAATCCCGGGTCAATGACCCTTAATCCATATTAAGCCTTAATCAGGGTTCAATGACCCTTAATCCATATTATGCCTTAATCAGGGTTCAATGACCCTTAATCCGGATTCCGGGGTCAATGGCCCTTAATCAGGATTAAACCAATGACCCTTAATCCGGGGTCAATGACCCTTAATCCGGGGTCAATGACCATTAAATCAAATTAATCCTTAATCCCTACCAAAAAATATTAATATTCGGTCCCTTTTAGTGGTAGTCCCCATATAACCCCCTCCACCATAGAATGGTGGAGGGGGTAGCCTCCATATAAGGGTGCCCCCATTTTTATACCCACTATAGTATGTAGGGTACCTTAGTTTTGTTTTTCCATTTGTAACGCATCGAAATAATCATTTCCGACCCTATGATGTATATATATTCTTGATCAGCGTAAAATTCTATGACGATTTAATCATATCCGTCTTTCCGTCTGCCTATTGTCTGCAGGCAGGTCAAGTTTGATGACCCGTATAAGGGTACCCTCCAATTTTAGGTAGTTTGAGATTTTTCAGCGTGTTTTTCAACTGAATTCGCTGAAATTTGGTACTTTCAGTTCCTATTGGGTAGCTAATCTCCCTACTAAAAATTATAAATATAGGTAATTTTTTTCGGATAGCCCCTATATGGGTACCCCCCATTTTCGATATTTTGGGATTTTTGGGCGCGTTTTATACCTGAAATCGCTGAAATTTTGTACATTGGGTTCTTATTGGGTACCAAATTACTCCCCTAAAAACTATAAGTATAAGTCCACTTTTTCTGGTAGTTCCCATATAACGGTACCCCCAAATTTTCGGTATGTTGGGGGTTCTGATCGTATTTTTCGACCGAATTGACTGTAATTTAGTACTTCGAGTTTTTATTGGGTAGCAAATCTCTCCACTAGAAATTATAAATATATGTTCATTTTTTCGGGTAGCCCCCATGTAAGGTTACCCCCAAATGTTCGGTATCTTGGGGTTCTTGAACGCGTTTTTCCACCAAATTCTTTGTGTTATGGTTTTTTTGTAGTCGTATATGGTAACAAACCTCCCTCCCAAAAAGTATTAGGTTTAGGTTTGTCTTTTGTCTGAAGGCATGCCAAGTTCGAAGATGGGATATATCGGTCCACGTTTGGGCATAGCTCCCATATAACGGTCCCCCTCCATTTTCAGTATTTTGGGGTTTTTGAGCGCGTTTTTCAATCGAATACGCTGAAATTTGGTACATTGGTTTCTTATTGGATACTAAATGTATCCACAAAAGTCATAAATATAGGTCCACTTTTTCTGGTAGCCCCCATATAACGGTACCTCCTAATTTTCAGTATTTTTGGGGATTTTGATGGTATTTTTCCACCGAATTGGCTGTAATTGAAATTTTTGGAGTTTTTAAAGGTACCAAATTTCCACATATCCGATATCGAGATAAAAAACTAGAACGTATGGTTCGATAATGAACTATATATGGCCTAGAACCCCTCTGTAGGAGATACCAGATGGAGTTGACCGATATTCCCCATCTTCGAACTTGAAATAAGTTTGGAAGAAATAATAAGATGGGCAAAAATTGGATGAAATCAAAATTTTCTGAAACAAATTTGGCCCAAAGAAACATGGAGTCTAGAACCAATATTTCGTTAAAGCTCATTTTCACCGTGTCAAAATGTATACACCTCCATTATCCATAAGGCTGAGGGTATAATTGTCCATTAAAAATTTCTGAAGTTTGTATCATAGTTTACATAATCGGTTTGTAGAAATGACGGTATGAGTCCACTTTTTGGTACTTTCCCTATATTTCATTTCAAGTACCTGTCAGTATATGTATGGTGGATGGTATCCAAAATTCGGCCCAGCCGAACTTAACGCTTTTTCACTTGTTAAATATTTGATCTTATTATTGTAAAAATATATGTTCTAGATCATAGATCTAGATCTTTGCAATATCTTTAAATTTGAAATATTTAATTTGGTCTCAAAGGCCTCCTTCTTCAATATCTACTCTCTAATTTATGTTGCATTTGAAATTTATCCGAAATTAACACTTTTGTTGTTAACCGATTATTGTATTTACAGAATTGGCTCATCTGAATGACATTCATTTTAGGCTTGTAGTTTTTTTTTTCTTCTTCATGTTTTTTTTTTCTTCTTCATGTTTTGTGCTTTTTTGAATAAAAATTTTGTACTTAAAATTTAAAGGCATAGAGTCTTAGTTTCGTCTGTTTTTCAGCAAAAACAAAAACAGGCTATCGTTAAACTACAACCATCACATTGTCTTGTCTTCAATTTCTTCACACCATTGACACTTAATGGAGTGTACTGAGACTGATACCATAAACATCGAATATAAGCCGAAACTGTTATGCCTGTTGACTTAACATACATGAATAAATAGATTAGGATAAAATATTGTGTTAAGAGTTTATGGAAGGAAGAGTGTAGGATACTGAAAAAGGAAAAGAGTTCAATGGCATTTAAAAAAATTTTAAATATTGTTTGATTTTTTATTTTAAAGAATTTATTAAAGAACAAGGACCAAAACAAGGCGTGGATTTATTTAAGAATATTTTATCAAGGACCAAAACAAGGCGTGGATTTATTAAAGAATATTTTTTCAAGGACCAAAACAAGGCGTGGATTTATTAAAGAATATTTTTTCAAACGACGACCAATACAAGGCGTGGATTTTTTAAAGAATATTTTTTTAAGGATCGACCAATACAAGGCGTGGATTTATTAAAGAATATTTTTTCAAGGACCAAAACAAGGCGTGGATTTATTAAAGAATATTTTTTCAAACGACGACCAATACAAGGCGTGGATTTATTAAAGAATATTTTTTCAAACGACGACCAATACAAGGCGTGGATTTATTAAAGAATATTTTTTCAAACGACGACCAATACAAGGCGTGGATTTATTAAAGAATATTTTTTCAAACGACGACCAATACAAGGCGTGGATTTATTAAAGAATATTTTTTCAAACGACGACCAATACAAGGCGTGGATTTATTAAAGAATATTTTTTCAAACGACGACCAATACAAGGCGTGGATTTATTAAAGAATATTTTTTCAAACGACGACCAATACAAGGCGTGGATTTATTAAAGAATATTTTTTCAAACGACGACCAATACAAGGCGTGGATTTATTAAAGAATATTTTTTCAAACGACGACCAATACAAGGCGTGGATTTATTAAAGAATATTTTTTCAAACGACGACCAATACAAGGCGTGGATTTATTAAAGAATATTTTTTCAAACGACGACCAATACAAGGCGTGGATTTATTAAAGAATATTTTTTCAAACGACGACCAATACAAGGCGTGGATTTATTAAAGAATATTTTTTCAAACGACGACCAATACAAGGCGTGGATTTATTAAAGAATATTTTTTCAAACGACGACCAATACAAGGCGTGGATTTATTAAAGAATATTTTTTCAAGGACCAAAACAAGGCGTGGATTTATTAAAGAATATTTTTTCAAACGACGACCAATACAAGGCGTGGATTTTTTAAAGAATATTTTTTCAAACGACGACCAATACAAGGCGTGGATTTATTAAAGAATATTTTTTCAAGGACCAAAACAAGGCGCGGATTTTTTAAAGAATATTTTTTCAAGGACGAAAACAAGGCGCGGATTTATTAAAGAATATTTTTTCAAGGACCAAAACAAGGCGCGGATTTATTTTTTTAATTTTTTCAAACGACGACCAACACAGAATATTTAGGGATCTGGCGTTTCAACCTTTTCAGTTTGTATCCCTTAGCTAACACACAATTTTCTGGAATTCCTGTCACAAGACTAGAAGGCTTTGAAATAAATCCATATTACGTAGATAAAACTTTTGCAAACATTTTAGAAAAATGTTTTTTTTAACACTACTGAGTTCTGTTTTTTTTTTTTTTTTTTTTTTATTTTTATTGCGTGTGTGTGTTACTTTTCTTTACGCATGTTTTAGTTAATTGAAAAGCATGCAAATGCATGAACATACAAAACATATGTATAACATGATGTTCAGTTGTACATACGATTTTCCAAGCTTTAGTGTAAATCTCTGTCTGTGTGTGTGTATGTAAACATCATATGTTCATGCAACTTTATGACCAAATGTTTATCTAAAATTCCTGTTCTAAGGATTAGTTCTGTACCAGAAGAACGCTGTCATCATCTTTGTAGAGGAGGATTGTTTATTTTTTTCGTTGTCACGTTGTAATAACCAACCATACCAATATACATTTCTTTGCTAGTTTTAGTTAAAACATCTACATAACTAGAATTTGCTTTCGACATAGCATCACCTCAGATAAACCAATACAACCCACATTAAAATTCGAACTTTCAATTTAGTTTATTTTATCAGTCTCTTGTCCTATGTTTAAAACTAATATCCTATATATTAAATTAATATATATGTATGTGAAAACTCAAAATCACATTTAATAATTTCCATTTTACAACTTACATATAAATACCATTTAAACGCAAATTGCCTTTATTCTTACAAAAATATAAAAGCAATGGGCCATTACATTTCATCAACCTGTCACAGCAAATGTCCAATCATATGTCAGACAGTATTCCCATATTGTTAACGTTACTATGGCTTCGAATGAACGTAAATCAATTTTGGCCTCGTCAGTTAAACCTGCAAATTCTTTAGACGCATTTAATGTAATTTTCGTTCGCCGTAGCTGATGATGATGCCGTTGATGATGCAGTGCTGGATCAACCATAATTTCCACTTTAATGAAAAATGTCAGAGCATACAGCAGCTTGAGAAGCAAACGTTGTATGTACAATGAGATTTTGTCGAAAAATTTACTCGGCTGGAAGAGAAGAATAAATTCCGAACGTAGGCGATAAAGTGCGAACAAAAACGCGAATTCATAATTAACCTGTCAATTGCTTAATAAAAGTAGATGAATGAATAATGCGACGAATTATGTACAGCGATCAACGCGAAAACCAAAACCCACAGTGGGGAACAGCAAATTATGTCACGAATGACATTTTTCCTAATTGTTTTACGATGTAAATTAGCAGATGCACAATTATGAGAAGTAAAAGCCAATAAGTTAAGAAGCAATTCGTTCTTGAGGACCCCTACTAAAACTGTATGAACGAAATTTTTGTAAAATATTTGGATATCAAAAAATCTGCTTTTCTAGTATTTAATTAAGGGTTGAAGAAAATAAGGACGAAAAAGACCCACAAGGAATCAAGATAGTAGGACGATATGTTTTACAAACAATCTTCTCCGTCGATTATAACATATAATATACTCATAACCAACAGAACCACCACCAATAAAGTAATGACGGCAAAACTCAAAAACTTGGCCTGTCATTAAATCAAAAAATACCAAATTCATGTAGTGTATGTAAATACCAGCCCTCTGATCATACCATGTTGCGTATGATATCTACACTTCCATTAAATATTGATTATACGCACCCCATATTTCAGTTTAAGGCTTTCAAATCTAAAATACTTTTTAAAATATCTACGGTTTAATTTTATTTTCATTGATGCAAAGGGACAGAAATATGGGACTGGGATTCAAAAATATGGGATTTGGATTCAACATCTGTCAAACTAAGTTTGTTAAACTAATTTCTGCAACATCCATATATCAAACTTTAAGGAAACCCACACCCCCCAAATTCCCGATTTTTTATTTTTAAGATTTTAAATGGGCTGGTAAATGAATACCAATTAACTAAATGGCGGACCTTTGAAAAAAATATTTTTGGAAAATCGCCGATTTTTGACCAAAAACCAAGTTAAAAAACTAGTAAGGAAAGTTCAAAAGTCGGACGGGGCCGACTATATGATACCCTTCACCACTATGGGTACATGCAAGACATGTTAATATCTACAATATCCTGTTGATATAAAAATTTCGCATACATTAGTCGGGACCTAATTCGGTACTCTGTGCAAAATTTTGCTTCAATCGGAACAATATATATATATATATGATAGCTATATCTAAATCTAACCCGATTTTAACAAAATTTCACATACATCAAACGGGACTTAATTCAGTACTCTGTGCAAAATTTTGCTTTAGTCGGACCACTATTGGGAGTTCGGTGCACTATTTACATTAAATCGGACGAAACTATAAATAGGAGCTATATCTAAATCTGAACCGATTTCAACAAAACTTGGCATATAACTATCTAGACCTAATTCAATACTCTATGCAAAATTTTGTCTCAATCGGATCACTATTGGGAGTTTGGTGCACCAATAAGTTAAAATCGGACGCAAATATATATGGGAGCTATATCTAAATCTGAACCGATTTAGATATAGCTCGTCCTTGGGCCTATTAAGTGACCTGTGCCAAATTTCATCCAAATCGCATCATAAATGGGACTTGTACTTTGTTCAAAAAAATACATTGGGCCTATTCAGAAAGTGACCTGTGCCAAATGTTACAAACATATCGAAAGACAAATCGCATCATAAATTGGGACTTGTTACCATATACGACTACAAAAAACCAAATTACAAAGAATTTGGTTGAAAAACGCGCTCAAGAACTCCAAAATACCGCAAATTGGGGGGTACCCTTATATGGGGGGCTACCCGAAAAAATTGGCCTATATTTATAATTTATAGTGGAGAGATTTGTTACCTAGTAAGAACTCGACGTACTAAATTACAGTCATTTCGGTCGAAAAATACGCCCAGAACCCTCAAAATACCAAAAATTTGGGGGTATCGTTATATGGGGACTACCAGAAAAACTGGACCTATATTTATAATTTTTTGTGGAGTAATTTGGTACCCAATAAGAACCCAATGTACAAAATTTCAGAGAATTCAGTTATAAAACGAGCTCAAGAACCCCAAAATACCGAAAATTGGGGGTACCCTTATATGGGGACTATCCGAAAAAATGGACCTATATTTATAATTTTCAGTAGGGAGATTTGCTACCCAATAAGAACTCAAAGTACCAAATTTCAGCGAATTCGGGTAAAAAACGCGCTCAAGAACCTCAAAATACCGAAAATTTTGGGGTACCCCTGTATGGGAGCTATGCCTAAACGTGGACCGATTTTCTCCAATTTCAATAGGGTTCGTCCTTGGGCCAATTAAGTTACCTGTGCCAAATTTCATCCAGATCGGATCATAAATGCGACCTGTACTTTGTTAACAAAAATACATGGACGGACGGACGGACAGACGGACATGCATAAATCGACTCAGAAAGTGATTCTATGCATATTCTCAAAAGGAACCATGGGTCTATCTCGATTATTTTTGCCTGTTACAAACATATGCACAAAGACATAATACCCTGTACCACAGTGTGGTGAAGGGTATAATAAGGAAGATCTTCACCTATTGGCTTTATGCTAGTTCATACGATAGCTATACATTCACAGAGAAACGTGTAAACGATTGGGTTATTAGTTTTTGAGTTATCGTGCCCGCCATTCGCAAAAGAGAAAAACGTGTTTAAAGTTTGAGAATCCCTTTAACCGTCACTTGATGCTGACACAATAAATCGGCTATATCTTCAAGAATTCTTGAGATTTTCACTTGAAATTTTGTAGGGACATTCTTGAATTAATGTAGCTTCGAATTAAGACAACAACAATTTTTGACACCGAGAATGGGGGTCCCCTTAAGATGATCCTCTGGTCTACATATTCGCTTAACTACGCAAATATTTTGCAAAATTATGAAGATATTTGAAGAGATTGGAGAGGTTATAAATATTTTATTACATTTGCATAATCGTTTCGGTGCTGAAAATGAATGTATTCCGAAGACCTGAATGTGTCGATTCCTCCTCGTTCTCAGGAACTCTCTCACGGATTAGGACTGTTTATAACGAACAGCTAACGCAAACACTGAAACCAGCTGAAAATTTACAACGTAGCACAATGGGCCAGGAACCCATTTTTATACCCCTTAGCACACTGTGGTACAAGATAATATGGCTTTGTGCATATGTTTGTAACAGGCCAAAGAAAACGAGGTAGACCCATGGAACAAGGACAAACCCTACTGAAATTGGGAAAATCGGTTCAGATTTAGATATAGCTCCTATATATATTTTCGTTCGATTTTAAGCAAATGGTGCACTAAACTGTGAAATTTAGTCAAATTTAGGCCGTACTGAATTTAGTATTACCTAACGTGTGCCAAGTTTTATTAAAATCGGTTCAGATTTAGATATAGCTCCAATATAGATTTTCGTCCAATATTTGGTACATGCTGCACCAAAGAGTCAAATTCAGGGCGATTGGCACGAAAGTTTGCAGAATCCAGTGAAGTTAGGACAGTCTAACGTGTGCCAAGTTTTATTGAAATCGGTTCAGATTTAGGGAAGCTCCCATATATATTTTCATCGGAGGCCGATGAGGCTGATTGGCACGAAATTTTGCAGAACAAAGTAATGTCAGTATTACCTAAAGTGTGCCAAGTTTTATTGAAATTTGATCAGATTTAGATAGAGAATATAATATGGTGAACCAAAGAGTTAAAATGCGTCTGATTGACACAACATTCCGCAAAACGTATAGAAATGGGTCTAGAATTACTTCTGGTAAGTTTTGATTAAGTCGTTTGCAGGTTTAGATAGCTCCCATATATTTTCTTCCGATTTTAAGTAATGGTGCACACAAAGACGATAATTTAGGTCGATAAGCACAACATTTTGCTCATCGTATCTACCCTATTGTGATGGAACTTGTCATAGGATGCTGAAGACATGTGCGTGGATTGATTCACAGATACAGATCACATATTTAATTATAACCTTCACCATTTATGCATGTCTTCCGTCCGTATGTCCATGTTAAATTTTAAACAAAGTACAGGTCGCATTTTTGATTCGAATTAGATGATTCGATTCGCATTTTTGATTCGAATGTATTTGACCCAAGGACGAACCCTATTGAAATTAGGAAAAATCGGTTCGGATTTAGATATAGCTCCCATATATATATATATATATATTCGTCCGATTTAAGGTAAATGCAGCACCAAAATCCCTATATATCTTTCGATTTGCACGAAATTTGCACAGCGTACTAAATTAAGTCTAGAGTGATGTGTGTAAAGTCTCGTCAAAAAAGGTTCAGATTTAGATATAGATTCCATATATATTTTCGTCCTATTTTAGGTAAATAGTGCCCCAAAGTCACTATATATGCTTCGAGATACACGAAACATAGCAAAGCGTACATAATTAAGTCAAGAACGAGTGAGTTAAATTTCGTGAAAATCGGTTCAGATTTCGATATAGCTCTAATATATATTTTCGTCCGATTTTATATAAATGGTGCACCAAAACCCTTCATTTCTTTCGATTTGCACCAAATATTACACAGCGTACTGAATTTAATCTGGAATGCTGTATGCTGAGTTTCGTGAAAATCGGTTCAGATTTAGATATAGCTTCCATACAGTCGATCAATTGTAGGTAAATGTACCAAGGACCCTATATAGGAACATAACGTACTGTAATTAGAAAAAATTAACCTGTGACAAGTTTCGTTGGAATCGGTTTATATTTGGATATAGCTTTTATAAATATGTTCGTCTTATTTTAAGTAAATGGTGCACAAAATCCTCATGTTTGTCGGATTGACATGATATTTTTCACAACGTACAAAATTGAGCATAGAATAACGTAGTGGCGTTTTGTAGAAGTACAATCATAGCCCAAAGGATGTCCGAATGATATTTGCTTGAAATCGATTTACATAATTTTGTCCCCTTGTTACAAACGAATTACATGTTTATGGATTAATCTAAGTCAGTTCACATTTAGATAAAGATCACATATTTTAGTTCATCCAATTTCATGTTAATAATCCGTCAAAAATACTACTTCTTATACCCTTCACCACACTGTTATACAGGGTATTATGTCTTTGTGCATATGTTTGTAACAGGCAAAAGAAAAGGAGATAGATTCCTTTTGAGAATATGCATAGAATCACTTTTTACGTTGAATTATGAATGTCCGTCCCTCCGTCTGAAATTTGGCGTACCGAATTGTGTCTAGAATAATGTGTGTAAAATTTCTTGGATTTCCAGATTTATATAGCTTCCATATATATTTATGCATCTATTTCCATATATATTTATGCATCTGTTTAATATACCCATAGTGTTGAAGGGTATCGTATAGCTTCCATATATATTTATGCATCTGTTTCCATATATATTTATGCATCTGTTTAATATACCCATAGTGGTGAAGGGTATCGTATAGTCGGCCCCGTCCGACTTTACTACTTTCCTTACTGGTTTTTTGAACCCAGTGGATATCACAAAATAATGTACCCTATTACTTATATTCCAAATATTGGAGTGCATGGAAGCTAAACATAAATATGTACGATTCTCTAATATTTAATTACAATGATGATTAAATTAAATGGTAGTGTATAGTATAGGCTATTAAGCACTTTCCACCGATTTATGTGCTCCTCTTCGAGGCATCTGACAAAAGTAAATTATTTGTGAAAATAAAAAAAAATATATTTAGGTTTTATTAACTATTACACTCATATATTTCCATTGAACACATATTTTATGTTCACATATATTTGACCTCCCTTTTTAATGACTTCATAGTTGATTGAACCATGCAAATAAAATCCATATGGTTTTCGGGTTGGTCTCCATCCGTATACACATCAATACATAAAAAAACCCGAATTCTATTCTTTAAATATACATTAACTTGACCTCTTTTAACTTTCCCCCTCTATTAAAATGTCACAGATGTTACCCCGTCCATTGCTCACACACACACTGAAGGCTATTGCCTAGCACTCTATACAAAACCCATCCAAAATGTCTTTCATTTTATGTTTTTTTATGTTTTAATTTATGATCTTTCATGGATTTTGAAATTATGGTTTTATTGCAAAGATTTAACACACACACACATATGGTATCCCTTTTCCGTATGAATGTAGCCAGGTGTGCGGCATTGTTAACCATGCGGAAAAATGATAGAAAAGAAAATGTTGAAATGTTAAAAAATCGAATGAAAAGAAACTTTAATATAAAAGTCACATTGAAATTACAGCCATAATTCAATCGCAAACATAATACTTGGAATAGATTTAAAGAAAAAGAGTTAGCCGCTGTGGATTTGCAGATAACATTTATATACTATATTTAAACAGTTGTGTGGATATATGGACTAAGTTATTAACGTGGAAATGGTATTGATTTTGGAAAGGGTATCTAAACATGATAAAAATGGGCATACGGCATGTCAATTTAAAACCAGTGAGCGGAGTAGTATAGTCGGACGCGGCCGACCATACGATACCATACACAACTACGACGGTGTTCTAACATTGACATTTGCTCTTGCCCGATTAGAGGTCAACAGCACATCTTCCATACACTGACATATTTTCCGAATATTACTAATATTTCAGTACATCCCTTCTTATTACTTGTCCAGGTTGACTTCAGCGTGGGTTGTATGGTGTGGCCTATTCGATTCGAAAAATTGGAAAAAATTAAGTTTTCGGTTCATTTCATTCCAAAATTATTATCTGATTATCACCGAAAATTACAAGCGCTGTCTTTGACAATAACTGGAACCCCATTGAAAATTTCAAATCGATCAGCGTTATATTTCCGACCTCTAGAGTGGTAAGGTTTACTACATAATATCTGAATACGTAAGCACCTGTAAATATTTAAGTGTAACTCCCACATCCGAGGACATACGACAATATAATTGGCATCAATTTAAATGTCAGCCACTCCTCTTGGATATACTATCAACTTCTCGGGCCTATGTCCCTTAGGAGTAAATATATACGCCATAGAATCCAAACTTTGTCATTTTTCACACAAAAGCCATTTGACCCGCTAAATATTGTCCGATCTTTATCAAAACAGGCATGTTTATTCTTTGGCCCGATCCCCTTCTCCATGTAAAATTTCACGCTGTTCGACAAAAATTAAGTATTTGGTCCATTTCATCCCCTAAATATTATCCCATATTTTCCAAAAACAATAGGGGTCTTCATTGACCAGAACCCATCCTACATGCAAAATTTCGTAAAGATTGGTCCATAATTGTGGCCCGTATCGTGTTTACAAATTATAATGGACAGATGGACGGACGGACACACATGTCTAGATCGACTCAGCTAGGATATGATCTATATGGATACATGAAAATATTTTAATCAATCCATAGATGAGTTGGTCAGAATTAGAGTCTATGGACCCACTCATTTGGTTAACACCACACAGAAAGGGTCAACATTTTGGGGATTGCACGTGAAACTAATGAAGAATCTATTTGGCTCAAGATATAAAATCGGTGCATATGGTACATATTTTTGTAACAGACAAAAGGAATAGATCTAGAATATAGAATATAATTTTATCTCTATTGCACATATCCTGGGAATTTGGCGTACTGTTTACCTAAAATCGAAAATATACATGGGTGTTAGAGGGTAGAGTTAAACATGTGTATAAAATCCTTAAACTACTGCAATTAAGAGTGTAAAGTTATATCAAGCCATGCCTAAAGGGGGACCAATATTGATTACATAGCTAGGAATTAGCGAATATTTAGGTTCACTATTATATGAAGGGCTATGCTTAATTAATGACCGATATAGCTCAATTTCGAAACCAATGTTTGTATCTCAACACATTCCTTCAGGAGGTATCGGTATATGGGGGAGATGCCTTAATGATGGACGATATATTTCATCATAGTCAGGTTCGAGTTTTTTATGACGATATCCTTGAAGGCGCATAGAAATAATCAGATAACTATTTTAATATAAAAAGAGGGTTACATGGGGACTACCCAAATATTAATAATTTTTAGTAGGGTGATTTATTACCATATACGATAAAAGATTCCAAAATCCCAGAGATATCGGTTGAAAACGCGTTCAAAAACCCTAAAATGCCGAAAATTGGAGAATACCCTTACTGTGGAGAGAATTGTTAACCAATACGGACTCTATGTACGAAATAACAGCCAACTCAGTCGAAAATACGCTCAAACCCCCCAAAATTCTGAAAATTGGGGGTAACGTTTTATGGGGCTACCAGAAAAAGTGCACCTATATTTATAATTATACCCTTCACCACACTGTGCTACAGGGTATTATGTCTTTGTGCATATGTTTGTAATAGGCAAAAGGAATCGAGATAGACCCATGGTCCCTTTTAAGAATATACACATAAGTTGATTTATTCATGTTCTTCCGTCTGTCCCTTTGTCCGTCCGTCCATGTATTTTGTAAACAAAGTACATGTCGCATTTATGATCCGATTTGGATGCAATTTTGAAATTTGAGAAAATCGGTTCAGATTTTGATATAGTTCTCATATATAGTTTCGTCCGATTTTTTGTAAATGGTGCACCAAAATCCCTATATTGGTCTAAATTAGACAAAATTTTGCACAGAGTACTGAATTACGTCCATATTGATAAATGCGAAGTTTTGTTGACATCGGTTCAGATTTAGGCATATCTTCCACATATAGTTTCGTCCGATTTTATATAAATGGAGTACAATACATGCCAATATTGGTCCGAATAAGACAAAATTTTGCTACTATTGGTCGGAGTGAGAAAAAATTTTGCACAGCGTACTGACGTAGGTCCAGATTGATGTATGCGAAATTTTGTTGGAATCGGTTTAAACTTAGATATAGCTCGCAAATATATCCAATTTTTGTACATGGTGCACCAAACTCCCAATACTGGTCAAATTGAGACAAAATTTTGCACAGCGTACTGACGTAGATACAGATTGATGTATGCGAAAATTTGTTGGAGTCGGTTTAAACTTAGATATAGATCCCGTACATAGTTCCGTCCGATTTTTTGTAAATGGTGCACCAAACTCCCAATATTGGTCCAAGTGAGACAAAATTTTGCACAGAGTACTGAATTAGGTCCAGATTGATGTATGTGAAGTTTTGTTGAAATCGGTTGAGATTTAGATATAGATTCCGTACATAGTTCCGTCCAATTTTTTTGTAAATGGTGCACCAAACTCCCAATATTGGTCCAATTGAGACAAAATTTTGCACAGAGTACTGAAGTAGGTCTATATTGATTATATCACCCAATGACGAATCCTATTGAAATTGAAAAAAAAATCGGTTCAGATTTAGATATAGCTCCCATATATAGTTTCGTCCGATTTTTTGTAAATGGTGCACCAATATTAAAGTTACTACAGGTTGGTATGTGTATGCCATTTCTATTCTATCTAATGGATATTGCACATCTCTTGTACGTACCCAAAGTGGTGGTTAATGTCAAACGATATTCAACGAACTTAGGCGGATAATACAGAAATGTATTTGTTATAATCTTATAGGATTATGGCTTAAAAAGGTTGTTATCGAGTATAAAATGGCCTTAGTCTATTAATCATCAAATCCTTTTTATATCAAAAACAATGTATATTCGTTAAGAAAAACTCTATTTACTCGTCAGTATTTTTCTGCATGATTTCCTTAGAATTTCATCTTCCTAATAGTGTTTACCTTTCGATTCATTTTTTTTTTTTTTTTTTTTGATTTGTAGTAATGAACGAGATGCAATATTAACGGCAATCTGCACACATGAAGATGAGTAGCATATTGTTGGGACACAACATACTCTGATCCAATGTCATATATAGAGCTCTTGTCTGAGCGTGGGCTAATTATGCTGCCGCTTTTATCCATGATACTCCAGCTTTATCTAATGTTAGCTCGTTCCATTTGTATTCAAATTATGATTCGACACAAATGACCGAAAAAGAATGCAATTTCCATGTATTTACTGCTCTGTGTGTGCGTGATGCAAACTATTCTCTGGAAGTTTGAACAAAAGAAATATTCTTTTGAGGAAATCCACTAGAAATTACCGAAAGCATATGAGGTCATGGCAACATGGTTAAGACAAAGACCAAGCAGTAAATCATAGTTCTATGGAATTAAACTTGGAGTGAAAATGTGAACATGTTGCAGTGAATTTTAAGAAACACGAGAGCAGTGTTTATGTTGTCCTATACCGCAAAAGGCGGTAGTATTTTCTTGATCTGCATCTATGTGCTAATTACATGTAAAATAAAACTAGTGAGCGAAGCAGTATAGTCGAACGGGCCGACCATATGATACCCTACACAACTTCCACGAAAATAAATAATATTTTCTGTGCTTCTATATTCTGAGCTTGGGCAGTATTTCGTGATAGTTGTAGTTATTGACCGAATAGAGTTCAACAAATATTACTAATATTCAGTACGACCCTTCTAATTACTTGTCCACATTCCCTTCACTGTGGGTTGTGTTGTGATGTTCGGCGTTCAATTGTAGCCCATAGATCGACTTGAATAAATACAAACAATTATGTTTTCAGTCTACTTCATCCCAAAATTATTATCTAATCATGACCGAAAATTATAGGCGTTGTCCTTGACCATACCTTTCAGTTCAAAGCGATCAGCTCTATATTTGCGCCCTCTAGCGTGGTAATGGGTTACTAAATAATATATGAATACGTAAGCACCTGTAAACATTTAAGTGCAACTCCCACATCTGAGTACATACGACAATATAATTGGCATCAATTTAAAGGTCAGCCTCTCCTCTTGGCTATACTATCAACTTCGGGCCTCTATGTTCTTCAGGAGTAAATATATTCCCTATAGAATACAAAGTTTGTAATTTTTCACACAAAATTCAGGGTCCATTTGACCCGTTAAATATGGCCCGATCCCCATCACTGTGTAAAACTTCGTGGTGTTTGAGTCATAATTGCGGCCTCTGGAGCGTCCAGAAAAAACGACAAAAATAAAGTTTTTGGTCCATTTCATCCCCTAAATATTAAGCGATCTTTTCCAAAAATAATAGGGTCTTCATTGGCCATAACCCATCCTACATGCAAAATTTCGTGAAGATTGGTCCATAACTGTGGCCTGTATCGCTTTTACAAATTATAATGGACGGACGGACGGACACACATGCCTAGATCGACCCAGCTAGTCGAGATATGACGATCGGTATATTTAAAGGTGGCGTTACAAACTTTTGGGGCTGCACAAAGCTATAATACCCTGACAACATAGTTGTGTAGGGTATACAAATTCTCGCTAATTCTAGCTACATCATGTGAATTAATTTCGTCTAACTTCGGCATGTTAGATACAAGATACAAGAACCTGTACCACAGGTTGGCATTGGGTATTGTTGGTTGTTCGTTTTAACGAACAAACGATGTTAATCCTTACACTTAGCCTCAGTTAAGTTTTAATATTCTACAGGAAAATGTTTATCGGCACCATACATTTTTCAAACAGCAAGAGGATAACTTTCCAGAAACCAATTAATGACTGGTGGTTTTCGAAAAAAAGACATAAACCTTAATTGAAAGTCACTTCCAAAAAACCAGAAATATAACAGCCGGCCAAGACACCATCCTCCTTTTCGTTGTTCGCCGTGGGCAGCTCGTGTACCAACTTCAATTTAATTTGTTTGCTTTGGTCTGTTGTTTTGCCAATAGGCTTTAAATTTCAATTCATGTTGTCATAACAGATAAATCTGCTAACAAAACAGAACAAAACACCGACAGAGGGAACAAAAAAATCTGAAATCAATGCAAAATCCAATTCTGTTTACTGATGTTGTGATTGTTTAGACCAAACAATTCAATGTTAACGTTTATTGCATTCATGTTCATGGATTGGACACTAACTGTGTGTGTGTGTTTGTGTGGGTTTTTCCACAAGGTCGGCGTCCATGTCCACGACAGCGAGTGTGTGTGTGTTTGTTTGACTTGGCATTGTGGAAATTTATGGTGTAATTGAAACCGGAAAATACAATACAACATTTTGTGGTAAAAATTTGATAAACTTTTCTGAATAAACAATTATTTATAGTTATTTGAATATCTATGTCTATGTATGAAAATGAAAATACATGCAAATACCAGAGTGTTTGTGTGCACTGACATGAAATGAAATGCAATTTTTAAAAGCAGAATGACAGGTGTGAATCAAATCGTTCATATATACTGGATATATGAGTTGGAAATGTTTGTATGGCTGGTATTCAAATATTTAAACTAAATTTAATTGTTATTAACGAACCGTTTCTATCGTCATTATGGGATACCCAGTAAGGAAAGTAGTAATGTCGGACTGGGCCGACTATATAATACCCTTCACCACTTTGGGTATATTCAGCATATGCATCCTAAAGTCAAAATTATATATGGAAGCTATGCTATATCTATATCTGAACCGATTTCAAGGAAACTTATCAGAGATTAATTTATATTAAATTCATCGGACGGAAATATATATAGAGGTGTATGTAAATCTGAATCGATTTTCACTAAACTTTGCACACATCATTCTAGATTTAAATCAGTACGCTATCCCAAAATCGAAAGATATATGGGGACTTTGGTGCACTATTTAGATAAAATCGGACGAAAATATATATGGGAGCTATATCTTAATCTGAACCGATTTCCACGAAACTTTGCATACGCCTTTCTAGACTTAATTCAGTACGCTATGCCAAAATTCGTGCAAATCGAAAGATTTTCAGGTACTTTGGTGCACCATTCACCTAAAATCTAAATCTGAACCGATTTTCACGAAACTTAGCACACATCATTCTATACTCAATTCAGTACGCTATGCCAAAATTCGTGCAACTCGAAAGATTTCAGGGACTTTGGTGCTCCATTTACCAAAAATCGGGCGAAACTATATATGGGAGATATATCTAAATCTGAACCGATTTTCACGAAACTTAGTGCGCTATGCCAAAAGTCGTGCTAATAGAATGATTTTCATAAATCGGACAAAAATATATATAAGAGCTCTATCTAAAACCGATTTTTCCCAATTTCAATAGGGTTCGTCCTTGGGCCAAATAAATGAGGTGTGCCAAATTTCAGCCAAATCGGATTATAAATGCGACCTGTACTTTGTTTACAATTTAACATCAACAGACGGACGGACGGACATGCATAAATCGACTCAGAAAGTGATTCTATGCATATTCTCAAAAGGAACCATGGGTCTATCTCGGTTCCTTTTGCCTGTTACAAACATGTACCACAGTGTGGTGAAGGGAATAAAAAGATAGACATTTTTGGCAGGACATATACTTATTTTTTCGACAGATTAGTCTAGGGTATTATGACTTTGTGCATATGTTTGTAACACTCACCAGGAAACAAGATAAACCCATCACTTTCGTAGTGGATATATGAATGTCCGTCCGTGCGTCTGTCTGTTAATGTAAAATTATAAACAAAGTACAGGTCCCATTTAAAATCCGAATTGGGTGAAATTTGGTACAGCTCATTTATTTGGTCCAAGAACGAACCCAATTGAAATTAGGAAAAAATCGGTTCAGATTTAGATATATCTCCCACATATATGTCAGATTTTAAGTAAATGGTGCACTAAAGTCCCTATATATCTTACGATTTGCACAAAATTTGGCATAACGTAGAGAATTTAGACTAGATAGATGTGTGCTAAGTTTAGTGAAGCTTGGTTCGTCCGATTTCATAGAACACCAATGTCTCTATATTTTTTTCGATTTGCATAAAAGTTGGCATAGCGTACTGAGTAATGTGTACTAAGATTTGTGAAAATAGCTTAGGATTTAGATATAGCACCCATATATATTTTCGTTCGAATTAATGTAATATCCCAATATATCTTTTGCACGAAATTTAGCATAGCGTACAGAGTTGAGTTTTGAATTGTGTGTGCTAAGTTAAGTGAAAATCGGTTCAGATTTAGATACAGATCCCATATATATTTGCGTCTGATTTAAAGTAAATGGTGCACCAAAACCCCTACATATCTCTCGATTTGCATGAAATTTAGCAAAGCACTTTGAATTAGCTCTAGAATGATGGGTGCTAAGTTTCGTGAAAATCGGTTCATTTTTAGATATAGCTTCTATATATATATATATATATTTTCGTGCGATTTTATGTAAATAGTGTGCGAAAACCTCTATATCAGAGTACCCCAAAGTTCCTATATATCATTCGATTTGCACGAAATTTGTTATAGTGTACTGAATTGAGCCTATATAGATGTGTGTTAAATTTCGTGAAAATCGGTTCAGATTTAGGTAAAACTCCTATATGTAGTTTCGTCAGATTTTATGTAAATGGTGCACCAAAGTCCTTATATATCCTTCGATTTCCACGAAATTTGGCATAGCGTACAGAATTAAGTCTAGAACGATGTGTGCAAAGTTTCGGAAAAATCGGTTCAGATTTCGATAAAGCTCCGTCATATACATATAAATTCGACCGATTTTACATAAATTGTGCACCAAACTCCAAATTTTTTGTCCGATTAACAGGAAATTTTGCACACAGTATTAAATTGAGACTTGTATGACGTTGTTGCGTTTTGTGGAAATTATTACATATGCATCCATAGCTTCCGAACGGGTTTTTGATTGAAATTAAATTTTTAACAGTGCGGTGTACAGAATAGCGTGTATCAATTTTGCTAAAATAGTTTTCCATAAATTTGTACCATGGTTCGCAGACGACTATAAATCTGGCCCAATGAAATTAAATTTATAATAGGTGGCAGAAAGACATGTGCATGTTCAATCGAGGGAACATTGACATGCAATTGTAAGGATACGTATCTACAATATACCCAAAACATAGTGGAGAAGGGTAACATATAGTCGGCCAAGTCCTATATTACCACTTTCCTTGCTAGCTTTCCTTTGAGATATTAAAATTACGAACGAAAAGCTCTACATATGGACCTTAATGATCCATAAGAACATGATGCAATGGGCTGGTTCCAAGGCGTATATACCATTTGAAAATAAAGTTCTACAAAATTGCAAACATGCAATAATTTTGATTACGAAATCCTTTTAAATCCGTCTTTAAATTGTCTGCCAAGAGGTATTTTATCCCCCTTAGAATTACATTTAGATGAATCTGCAAGGATTATCTACGGTTCGTCTATAATGATAGTCTCAGGCCGTCAATAAAGACTAAGTTTAATTCCTTTATAAAAATTCCTTTGGCTCATCCTTAGATATTCTATAAAGATTCTATTCCATGAGCTCGTATATAAAAAACTCCTTCTTTAATAATTATAAAGACCCCTTCCAATTCTCCTTGTCCATAAAGCTTCGGCTCGTCTATAAAGACTCCCTTCAGCTCGTCTATACAGACTCCCCTCAGCTCGTCTATAAAGACTCCCTTCAGCTCGTCTATAAAGACTCCCTTCAGCTCGGTTATAAAGACTCCCTTCAGCTCGTCTATATAAAGACTCCCTTCAGCTCGTCTATATAAAGACTCCCTTCAGCTCGTCTATATAAAGACTCCCTTCAGCTCGTCTATATAAAGACTCCCTTCAGCTCGTCTATATAAAGACTCCCTTCAGCTCGTCTATATAAAGACTCCCTTCAGCTCGTCTATATAAAGACTCCCTTCAGCTCGTCTATATAAAGACTCCCTTCAGCTCGTCTATATAAAGACTCCCTTCAGCTCGTCTATATAGACTCCCTTCAGCTCGTCTATATATAAAGACTCCCTTCAGCTCGTCTATATAAAGACTCCCTTCAGCTCGTCTATATAAAGACTCCCTTCAGCTCGTCTATATAAAGACTCCCCTCAGCTCGTCTATATAAAGACTCCCCTCAGCTCGTCTATATAAAGACTCCCTTCAGCTGGTCTATATAAAGACTCCCCTCAGCTCGTCTATATAAAGACTCCCTTCAGCTCGTCTATATAGACTCCCTTCAGCTCGTCTATAAAGACTCCCTTCAGCTCGTCTATAAAGACTCCCTTCAGCTCGTCTATATAAAGACTCCCTTCAGCTCGTCTATATAAAGACTCCCTTCAGCTCGTCTATATAAAGACTCACGTCTATATAAAGACCGCCTTCAGCTTGTCTATATAAAGACTCTCGTCCCTTCAGCTCGTCTATATAAAGACTCTCGTCCCTTCAGCTCGTCTATATAAAGACTCCCTTCAGCTCGTCTATATAAAGACTCCCTTCAGCTCGTCTATATAAAGACTCCCTTCAGCTCGTCTATATAAAGACTCCCTTCAGCTCGTCTATATAAAGACTCCCTTCAGCTCGTCTATATAAAGACTCCCTTCAGCTCGTCCATATAAAGACTCCCTTCAGATCCTCTATATAAAGATTCCCTTCAGCTCGTCTATATTGACTCCTTTCACCTCGTCTATAAAGACCGCCTTCAGCTTGTCTATATAAAGACTCTCGTCCCTTCAGCTCGTCTATATAAAGACTCTCGTCCCTTCAGCTCGTCTATATAAAGACTCTCGTCCCTTCAGCTCGTCTATATAAAGACTCTCGTCCCTTCAGCTCGTCTATATAAAGACTCCCTTCAGCTCGTCTATATAAAGACTCCCTTCAGCTCGTCTATATAAAGACTCCCTTCAGCTCGTCTATATAAAGACTCCCTTCAGCTCGTCTATATAAAGACTCCCTTCAGCTCGTCTATATAAAGACTCCCTTCAGCTCGTCTATATAAAGACGCCCTTCAGCTCGTCGATATAAAGACTTCCTTCAGCTCGTCTATAAATACTCCTTTCAGCTCGTTTATAGAGACTCCCTTCAGCTCGTCTATAAATACTCCCTTCAGCTCGTCTACACAGACTCCCCCTCAGCTCGCCTATAAATACTCCATTCAGCTCGTCTATAAAGACTCCATTCAGCTCGTCTACACAGACTCCCCCTCAGCTCGCCTATAAATACTCCATTCAGCTCGTCTATAAAGACTCCATTCAGCTCGTCTATAAAGACGACCTTCAGCTCGTCTATAAAGACGGCCTTCAGCTCATCTATAATAACTCCTTTCAGCTCGTCTATCCATTGGCATCTATAAAGGACTCTCTGCTTCAGCTCGTCTATATATACACCCCGCAGCTTCCATATAAACAATCAGCTCAGTTCGTCTAAAACCTCATCTAAAATGACTCCCTATACTTAATCTATAAATAAGTCCTACAGTTTTACTTTTAAAGCCTCCCTTCACCTCTTCTATCTCTAGCTCCTATAAATCATACAAAATTGAGTTTAGAATTGAGCTCAATATTCAAACGTGTAATAAACAGAAAATATTTGTAATTATAGACATAAAATATTTGTTAAGTATGTTCTGTATCAAAATGGGTTATTTGTTGAGACAATAGGGATCTAAATTGTCATGATTTATGAAACGGAGTACATCAATATATAAAATTTATAAATATGGACAACCATACACCCATAGTACAGCATAGCGCCACAGCCAATTTTGCCTTGACAGATATTCATGTCCTTCCATAGGTATACTTCACAGCACTGGCAATAAACTAGCCATTTTTCAATTTTTACTAATTTCGCGTGTAATCAATGACACACTCACATATATTTCGATGGGTTTTGCCAACAATGACAAATAGAACCAAAGTCCAGATACAAATATACACATGAAAAAAACAAAAATAATACGCCAGTCCTAATATTTATAACCCTTTTCGAACATATATAACACATTCGCACCCTTGTCCTTAAGTCGTCTTTCAATAAATGCCCCATTGAACAGTTAAATCGCTAGCTGGAACATTAATAATAACAAACCAACAAAAAATATATGGAAGTGCGAACGAAAGGAAAGGATTTCCAGTAAAGAACAAATATAAACGTACACTGCTGCTATATCCGAACAGTAACGTAAAATAAAATTTATGATCAAATGCTGGAGAATATCACTGCCACTACCCAAGGGGGATTGTAAAAAAACACAAACAATAATAAAGAACATGTGCAGTTCACCACGACCTCTGTATGCCTTATAATCTTAAACACAATCAAGAACTAAAAATTTTTTGTAATTAATGTTATTGACGATCTGAAGGTAGTCTTTAAAAACGAGCCTAAGAAAAGAGTCTTATAGATCAGGGAGTTTTTTTGTCACGATATGACAATAGCTCGATAAGCCTAAGAGTTATTTTCTGAGAAGCATTTCTTTCGACTGTATGGTGATATTTCCAAAATAAGTGAATGGATTACGAGACGTTTAACCCCCTTCACCACACTGTGGCAACCCGTACCATGTCTTTGTGCATATATTTGTAACAGGCAAAAGGAAACGAGATAGACATATGGTTTGTTTTGGGAATATGCATAAAATCACATGCTAAAATAAATCCATGTTCGTCCGTCTGTCTGTCCATGTTAAATTGTAAACAAAGTACAGGTCGCATTTATTATCCGAATAGGATAACATTTGGCACAGGTCACTTATTCGACCCAGGGACGAACCCTATTGAGATTGGGAAAAATCGGTTCAGATTAGTCTTGTGTCGTTCGTGAACGACCTAGTTCAATTGAACGAGTCAGTCCACTGAACGAGTGAACGACATAGTTCAGTTTTTATTATTGTCGTTCAATTAACGATACCAAACTCATTCGGTCTCTGAACGACGTTGCTCACTGAACGACATTGATCAAGAAATGCCGTCGGTCACTGTACAACATTGTATTTTCTTCCACACCTTTAGTGTTGTTCATAGGTGTATTGACTGACTAAAATAGTCAAATAAGAACAATTTCATATAAAATCTGTTATTTTGAATGAAGGTTCGTGTAATATGCGGGGCTTAAAATATCAAATGCTTTAGAAGTGTTTTACGTATAGCTGGAGGGTCAGTAAATAATATGAAGCGACATTTAAAAGCAAAGCACCCCCATAGATAACCTTGGTGCTGGAAACTACGGAAAATAGGCAAAGGGGGACCAGAGCAAAAACTGCAGCGCAAACAAGAGTGCTGCCGAATATTTACGGAGTTATGACCACCACCCATTAACAAAGTGGAGAAAATATATAGCAAAGTCCTTCGAATGATTGTGAAAGGTAATCATTCTTTACGGTTGGCTAAACTGCCAGAACTTTATTGGAATAAGCTGCCATGCCAATTGAACTGAGTATCCAATCGAACGATATAAGCACCTAAACGAGGTGAACGACTTAGTTCACTTTTAAAAAATGATCTAGTTCGTTCGATCTCTGAACTGAACGAGATTGCCTAAGACTAGTTCAGATTTAGATGTATCTCCCATATATATTTTCGTCCGATTTAATGTAAATGGTGTACCAAAGTCCCTATATATCTTTCGATTTGCACCAAATTTGGCATAGCGTAGTGAGTTAAGCCTAGAACGACGCACAGTGGGTTAGAATACCCCGTTTCCTTGCATTAATTAAAAAATAAAATTGTAAGTATCGTTAAAAAATTTTGCACGCGGTTAAAGTATATAAAATTCTACATCACTTGTCGTTAAAATAATTGTCAAAAGTGGACTGGTGTTTTTGTAGTGAAACTTCAAAGTCAAACTTCATAGAAATTTTTGTGCCAAAAAAGGCTGAAAAAAATGAAAACGTTCCCGTTGAAAATTTTATTTATTTTAAAAAGTATTGTAAAAGTTAAACATTTTTTAATGGAACCATGAAGTTTAGGTTATTTTGCAAATACTTCGTTAACATTTGAGTATGAAATTGTGTTTGGAAGTGATTAAGATTTAGTTATTTATATTGAAAATGCCAAAAAATTTATATTTTTATATTTTAAATCGATAAATAGTTATTATTCGTCCACATTCGTGTCATAATTTTTGGTTTATATTAAAGAGGACATAAATCTGTGTTATATTGCAAAATTTTACGCTGCCCTTTTGTGCCTTTTAGAAGCTATGCATTGTTTAATACAAGTGTTGCAGCAGTCAAATTAGCTAAAAGTCACATTGATCTCGTGACTGGTGCTGTTGTTGAGTATTGTGTTTTCTTGTTTTTCATGTTATTATTTTATTGTTGTTATTTTTGTTTCTTTTAATAATATTCTTTGTTAAAATAATATTTTGTTTTTGTTTATTTTAATAATATTCATTGTTTTGACAAATAGTGATTGTGTTGTGCAGTTTCAAGTATTTACATTTATCGATTTGGAAATAACGTATGCTTTACTCAAATTCATATCGAATATAAAATTTTTTTTTCTTAAAAAAGTTCAAAATTTTTTATCAGTTCTAGTAAAGAATAGCCAGATATATAGTAAAAATAATATATGTTCTTAAAAATTACTGTATATGGTGATAATATTGAAATAAATGACGTTTACTACATTTTATACAGGTATATGACGTTTTCGACATTTACACCTTTTTGACAGTCGAAAACCTGAAAATTCGTCATACGGACCATCCCTGGCTGCGGATGATGACGATATGGATGATTAACTTTAAGATGTATAAAATTCAATGTTTATGTTATCATATTGTACTCCTTGCACTATATACCTACACTGATATTTGGCATTACTTAATAAAATTATACTCAAATATACTTAGAAAACATTTTTTTAACTTATTTTAATGGTATTAACTGAAAAATAAAGAAAAATTATTCTAACATAGCTTCCCTGATTTTATCCAAGAAAACATGGTACTCTAACCCACTGTGCGACGTGTGTTAAATTTCACGAAAATCGGTTAAGATTGAGATATAGCTCCCATATATATTTTCGCCCGATTCAATGTAAATGGTGTACCAAAATCTTATATATGCCAATATCCTATATATATTTCGATTTGCACGAAATTTTGCATATTGTATTGAATCTAGCCTAGAATGATGTGTGTATAGTTTCGTGAAAATCGGTTCAGATTTAGATATAGATCCCATATATATTTTCGCCCGATGTAATGTAAAAGGTGTACCAAAGTCCCTATATATCTTTCGATTTGCACAAAACTTGGGATGGCGTACTTAATTGAGTATGGAATGATATGTGTTAAGTTTCTTGAAAATCGGATAGAGTTAGATATAGCTCCCATATATATGTCAGACCGATTTAATGTAAATGGAGTGTCCCTTTATATCTTTCGATTTTCACGAAATTTGGCATAGCGTACTGAATTGAGTCTAGAATGATATGTGAAAAGTTTCTTGAAAATTTTGCACAACGTTCTTAAGATAGTATAGCCACACGTGTGTTAAAATTCGTTCATATTTGGATAAAGCTTCCATATCATCCGATATTAAGTAAATGGTGCACCAAACTCTTGTTTTTTTCAGAATAGAATGACGTAATTGCGTGTAGAAGTACAGATGTAGCCCATATATATAATTCCGACTGACTTCGTGTTAATTGGGCTCCAAATATACAACGGGTGCCCGATTTATACTTGCTATAAATCGATTTACATAATTTTGTCTTATTGTAACAAACGAATGACATGTTTATGGATTGGTCTATTATAAAATAATGATATCGTCTAAAAATAAAAAATTTTCACTGATAAAATAACACATTTTACAAAATCCTCTTTACCTTAATTGTCCATCCTTATTTACCTAAAATATTAAAAACATACATAATACATAACCCACAACAAATCTGTACATATGACCGTAGAGCGCTTAATGAAAACTATTTTTTTTGTCGTAACTACATACAAGCTGTGTGTTCCGCACAAATATCAGTGGGTGTTTCATACACAACTCTTTCTGGCAGAAGCAAATGAAAGGCACACACACAAAGCTAACAAAAACAATAGCGAAAAAACTGATTTGTATAAAACATACACACACATCGACATAGAGTAGAGATTCATTTGTCGTCTCTGGGTATATGTTTCAATATGAACACACCATAAGATTTTATAGTTGACGGTATTTATGGTGGCTTGTAATAAAAAAAAGAACAGAGCAGAATAACACCAACGACGAAATCGACAACGACAGCGAATGTATCCTTCAGTTTAGATGCTATAAATTGCGTTTGCTCCTAGCTTTGGCAAACGAAGCTGGCGGTGGCTGGCATCCATCTACGGACGACAAACAGTGTCTTTGCAATGCTGTTCAATTTATCAAAAATTGTTTCAATTAGAATGTTGTCACTTATGTATGTCACTCGGCGTGTATGAGTGTGAGAGAGTGTGTGTGTGCTTTGGAAACAAAATTAATGCATTTGTTCATGTACAAGGGTGTAAGTGTATGTGCATGTGTTTTGTTTCTATGTCAGATATTATTTGTGGAAAGGTTATAAATTATCGCTTATGAATTATTGCCACTTTAAAAGGAAATTAGATCACACCGGAATGTAATCATTCAAACAATCAAGGTGGCATTTATGAATTGCCAGCAATTGACTAATAAATTAAAACACTTTGAGAAGAGAATAATAATTTGTGAAGTTCTCAAAAGAGGTATGTATGAAGCAAGCTATATATGCTACATATTAATAAATAAGCATGTACCCAGTTGCAACAATTGATGATGATAATGGTAATGTGAATAATGATGTACCGCCGATCAAGCAGAAATAATGAAGAATCTGCCTATCAATTGGGTTAATTGCTATCGTTTATGTAGAAATGTTGGTTGAATGGGCGTCGTTGAATGCATGTATACAGACACGCACACACACATATTCTGGCCACAATGGTATGTGCAAGTACGCATTCAACTGACAGGTGAGAAAATTGTG
The DNA here is from genome assembly GCF_032173495.1 of Musca vetustissima. NCBI lineage: Eukaryota > Metazoa > Arthropoda > Insecta > Diptera > Muscidae > Musca > Musca vetustissima. The sequence continues at coordinate 51,023 of NW_026888254.1, forward strand.
GTCGGCCAAGAATTTCATTTTGTAATGTTTGGACGATTTAACAACAACGCGAAATAGCGAATCAATTCTCAGAAGGTTCCAGTAGACTTCATAATTTAAAGTGGATGACTTGGGCATCAATTAAATGGAAATTTTGTGGGACAAATTGTGGTTCGTTCCGCATACGTCAATAATTTTTTAGTCCCGACTTAGTCACTTTTCTTTGAGATATTTACGGAAAATTTGCTAGCTATATATCTATTGAGCCTTTACGGTCGCATTTTACCACAGTTTTGCATTCCTGTTTTTGGAGAATGAAAAAAATATGTGTTGTAGTGTTCGATGCTCGATGATCAAAGCTTTGATATATTCCTCAAATGGTCGTCCCCGCTTTCTTTCTGGGCGCATTTTACTAGCGAAGCGTTTGACGCACCATTTATTTCAAACAATTTCAACACAACTCGGCACATATTAGTCTATACCCACTTCAGTATGCTGTGCAAAATTTAATGCCAATTGGATCAACGTGGGGAGTTCGACTCACCATATAACAAAAATCGAATGAAACTATACATAGGAGCTTCAACTATATCAGTCGGACAAACATTGGGAGTTTGGTGCATCATTTATCTAAAATCGGAAAAATTAGGCCGACTATATGATACCCTTCGGGTATATTCTACATATGTCTCCTAACAGACCCGGGCTTTACGAAAGTACATTGACATGAAGTTGAACGAACTTGGATACGTAATTTCATTAGTGCAAGTTTGGAATTGTTTGCGTACAATGGGACAAATATATGTAAATCGATTTAGAGCAAAATTGATGCACGCTATTCGATAGGCCGCACTATTCAAAATTTTATCTCAATCAGACTCCCGTTTGAAATATGTACGGAACCGATGATGCATATGCACCAATTTCAATAAAACACATTAACGTCATTCTACCCCCAATTTGATACGTTGTGCAAAATGTCGGTACAAAAGGAAAGTTGTAAAGTAGGGCGGGGCCGACTATATGATACCCTTCACCACTATGGGTATATTAAAAAGATGCATCCTAACAGAAGGGACATTAACATGAATTTATAAGAACAAAAATATCTTAATTTATATGAATCGACTTAGATCAATACAAAAACATGCCACTCGTTTGTTACAATGGGACAAAAACGTGTAAATCGATTTAAATCAAATATCAATCGGACACCCGTTGATTATCAAAATCTGGGCAGATTCCAACAAAACTTGACACCCGTTTGGCTATACTATTTTAAGTCCGTTGTGCAAAATATTGTGTCTATCGGCTTTTGTTTGAGTCTTTGGTGCACCATTTATTTAAAATCGGAAGAAAATATATATGGGAGATACATCTAAATCCAAACTTTAGTACATTGTGCAAAATTGTGCGGCAATCGGCCTAACTTTGGGTCTTAAAATCGGAAAATTTTCAGGAAACTTTACACACATCATTCTAGACTCAATTCACTACGCTATGTCAAGTTTCGTGCAAAATTAAAAATTAAATTAAAATCGGGCGAAAATATATGGGAACTATATGTAAATCTGAACCGATATTCACGAAACTTAACACACATCGTTCTAGAGTTCATTCTTGATATATAGGGACTTTGGTATACCATTTACATTAAATAGGATGAAAATATGAGTGGGAGCTATATCGAAGTCTGAACCGATTTTTAAGAAATTTTACACACATAATTCTAAACCCAATTCAGTACGCTATGCCAAATTCGTGCAAATCGAAAGATATATAGGGACTTTGCTACACCATTTACATTAAATCGGTCGAACATATATATGGGAGCTACATCTAAATCTGAACTGATTTTTCCCAATTTCAATAGGGTTCGTCCTTGGGCCAAATAGACGAGCTGTGACAAACTTCATCTAATTCGACTTAGAAATGATTCTGTGCATATTCTCAAAAGGAACTATGTGTCTATCTCATTTCCTTTTGCCTGTTACAATCATATGCCCTGTACCACAGTGTGGTGAAGGGTATAAAAACATTTGCATGAAGACATAATACCCTGTGTCACAGTGTGGTGAAGGGTATGAACACTTGACACATGTGAGTTTATACTCACTTCGGTAGACTGTTTAAATTTTAGTGTCAATCAGATAAACGTGGAAAGATTGGTGCACATTTTTTTGAAAATCGGACGAAACTATTTCAACAAACATTTGTCGCGTCATTCTTGACCCAATTTGACACGCTGTGCAAACTTAATTCTCAATCAGATAGACGTTGGGCCATTGGTATACTATTTACATAAAATATTTGTATAAGGGAACTATATCTAAACCTGAACCGATTTTCTGCAATTTCAATATGGTTCGTCATTTCATTTGGATCACAAATGCGACGTTTACTTTGTTGACGGAGATGCATGTATTGATACAGAAAGTGATTTGGTGAATATTCTCAAAAGGAACCATAGGTCTATCTGGTTTCCTTTTGCATGTTACAAATATATGCACAAAGACATAATATTCTATACCACAGTTTGGTGAAGGGTATAAAGACGTTAAATTCGGCACGAACCAAACTTTTTATATCCTCCATCATGGGGTGTGCTTTTAATTAAAGCGCAGGCTGTGCCATGGTTAATTTTGGGTAGGGAAATCTTGCACCAAATTAGAACAACATTGCAGTCAAGTACCCCAACTCCAAACCACCAAATTCCGTTACCGTTATATGGGAGCTATCGTAACCAGTTCATTATGAGCCAGAGATCTTATATTGTTTGGCCATAGTTATAGCAGAGGGTTTATGAAGTACATTAATTCGGGAATGCAGATTATGATTCTGCAAGAAACAAGTAAAAATTCGCCGCACCCAGGTAAACGCTCCCAAAATCATCAAAAACCCAAATTAGGAACTTTATCTGGGGAGTATCTCAACTAGTTATCTAATATTGATAATTTTAGGGTAAGAGTATGTGCTACTCAATTCAAACCCCAAATACTAACTTACAACCAATTTGGTTGATGCTAAGATTAATATCTTACAATTCTATAGGAAGTGTGCTATGTTTAGAAATATAAAATTAAATTTTTACATTCAATTTTCAACGACTATTTTCATATTATCGGCAAAAACTCTTAAGTTAATGGCAATAGCAACATTCTGGATGTATTAAAAGATGCTCTGGCACAGCTCGGCAATAGGTTCTGAAACTCAAATTTAACACTCCAACCAATATTACACTCCACCTTATGGGGGATGGTATAATAACCTGCAATAGCCGCAACCAAAGATATAGAACTTCTTTTGTTATGAATTTTACCACTAAAAAGCATTAACAAAGCATATGTGACGTATAAGTAATATTTGTTATAGTTTATCATATTTCTGAATTACTCATACGTCTACGTGTTGACGTCACTAATAACATTTGTTTAAACCGAGAGTCGAGGTCATTTCCACAATTCCTAATAATATAGCTGTATTTGTTCCTCGGTAGGCAATGGAACTTCTTATCAAATAATTTGGTTCGCTATATATCAATATTGAAACACTACCGTTTGATTTTTTACAACCGTATCAAATACTGATCGAAATACGAAAATATATGAAGAAGCCCTCAGTATACTTTAAATTTCCATGAAGTATTTTTTTTGCAGCCACCCTTGTTGATCAGCTTTCTTCATACAAAAATTGGTTGCAAAATTAGATTGTGAAATGCTAGGTATGAAATACAAAATTGTTATCCAAACATATTTATGGATTAGTACAAACTCAATTTTTTGTCTTCAACTACCTAACATATCTACAGCTGAAATACCAAAATTGTAAAAAATATTTTTCCACACTTAATATATTTGTATGTAAATAAAAAAGAATGCTATTACAAACGCCATATAGAATTATGTAAATTACACACAATTTAAATGTAAACTGAAACATAACAATTTCATTACTACATGTTAGCCGGTAAAAAAAAAAAAACAAAAATAACAACATCAGCAACAACACCACTTCGAAACCTCATCAATATTTCACTTTGTGGAAAAGGATAAAATTGAGACAAACCCAAAACCAAATACACGAATAGACAGACAAATCGAAACAAATTTTCTTCTGTAGCTCCGCTTTTTACTATCGCTGTACTTGGGGGAATAGGGACGTGTAGCCCGTACAGTCGATGTTGTTATCATTGGTTTTGCGGCAATAAGTTAGACGACGGTAAAATAGATATAGGAAGTGGTAGCAGCAACAGTGACAGTAGTTCTTTTATTCAAAGTACTTTGAATAATATTTTGCAATATAATGACACACAGACTTACACAAAATACCACTTGAAAAATAGCAGAGAGAGGGAGAGTGAAAAAAATGGAATAAAATGCAAAAGGGATATAAAAACCCAGTTTATTTATACAGGCACATGTCGTGTGAATTAAAATTAGAGACCTATAAGACATGGTAGATTTTCTGGTTTGGACTTTTTATAACCGGCATTATAAAATATAGATGCACAATTAATTGGAAATTCCAGTTGCAAAATCTGAAAATATTCTTCAGACCTTGTGGATCGACTGTAATAAGAAATCATGAACTAGAAATAACGCAATATTTCAGATACGCCTTTTGTACATTTCTACTATGTTATGGTACAGCACCCACCAATATTCGGTATTTAGGAGATTGTGGATACGTTTCTCATCCGAACTGACTACAATATCCAATTTTTCTTTAAAAAATTATGAATATTAATTCGCTTTTTCGGGTAACCTTCATTCAGCGTAATATCTCAATATTTGGTATATATGGAGTGTTTTTTAAACTAAATAGGTTTTTGTTTGTATTAAAGCTTTTTGTCAAACATTATTTGTTGAGAGTTTTTGGTCCAAGATTCGAGATAGGTCGCATATAACGGTTCTCCCATAATAGTGTATTTTGGGAAATTTAGACTAATAAAAACATTTATAACTCTGAACGAATTTAAGACTTACGACGAACTTCCATAAATATCATCTAAAATATTTTTTAAAAATTTCAACCTTCAAAAATTAAAGTTCAGAAACACCTCAAAACATGGAGTTTTTCTTAAAGACTCTCCAGACGTAGATTATTTTTTCCAGGCGTAGATACGTTTCAATACTTTTATAGGGACTTTGGTGCACTATTTACATAAAACCGGACGAAAATATATATGGAAGCTATATCTAAATCTGAACCGATTTTCATGAAATTTTACACACATCTTTCTAGACTTAATTCAGTACGCTATGTCAAATTTATATAGGGAATTTGAGCTATACCTCGAAAATATATATATATGGGAGCTATATCTAAATCTGAACCGATTTTTCCCAATTTCAATGGGTTCGTCCTTGGGCCAAATAAGTGAACTGTGCCAAATTTCATTCAAATCGGATCACAAATGCGACCTGTACTTTGTTAACAAATTACATAGACGGACGGACAGACGGACATCTCCCTTAGAGAATATGCATAGAATCACTTTCTGAGTCGATTTATGTATGTCCGTTCGTCCGTCCGTCTATCCATGATAAATTGTAAACAAAGTACAAGTCACATTTATGATCGGAATTGGATGAAATTTGGCACAGCTCATTTGTTTGGCCCAAGGACGAACCCTATTGGGAAAAATCGGTTCAGATTTAGATATAGCTCCCATATATATTTTCGTCCGATGTAAGGTAAATGGGACACCAATGTCGCTATATATCTTTCGATTTGCACGAAATTTGTCAAAGGATACTGAATTAAGCCTAGGAATATGTGTTATAAGTTTCGTAAAAATCGGTTTAGGTTTAGATATAGCTCTAATATATATTTTCGTCCGATTTAAGGTAAATGGTGTACCAATGTCCCTATATATCATTAGATATACACGACATGTGGCACAGCGTAAAGAATTAGGTCTGGAATGATGTGTGTCAAGTTTCTTGAAAATCGGTTCAGATTTGGATATAGCACCCATATATATTTTCGTCCGATTTTAGGTAAATGGTGCACCAAAGTCCCTACATATCTTTCGATTTACACGAAATTTGGCACAGCGTACTGAATTAGGTCTAAACTGATGTGTGCTAAGTTTTGTGAAAATCGGTTCAGATTTAGATGTAGATCCCACATATATTTTCGTCCGATTTTATATAAATGGAGCACCGAAGTCCATATATATGTTTCGATTTGCACGAAATTTGGCATAGCGTAGTATGATGTGCGATAAGCTTTGTGAAAATTCCAAAATCAGTTGTAGCTCTGATATATATTTCGTCCGTGAAAATCGGTTCAATGAAATCAAATTTAGCAAAGGTTCCAGAAAGGCATAAAAATAACATAATCAAGTTCGTTCAATTTCATGCCAATGTTCTTTCGAAAAGGCAGAGTCTCTTGGGAGACATATGTAGAATATACCCCAAGTGGGGTATTATATAGTCGGCCCTGTCCGGCTTTACTACTTTCTTTACTGGTTTAATCTGATATTCAGATTTTCTCTGGCACATTTTTCCCCTAAATACTCTCAAGTATTGCATTTCAATAACCCGAAGTTGTTCTACATTCTTTAAAGATCTATGTTATGGATATTGTACCCCATAGCATTGTCGGAATGGGTAAATTGGAAAAATGGTTGAATTGGTTTGTACGTAGGTAAGGTTGCGATTGTATGTGTGTTTTTTCTTCTTTGATTGTGTGCCAGTTGTTGCTGTCTTTCGGTATTTTTGTTCGTCGTGTTGCTGTTACCGTTGTTGTTGTACGGCACACAAAGTGTCATTCCAAAATGTACGTGATTCAATTATAAAATGCGGTTTTCAAATCGTTGAAAAATTTATGTATTTTCATTTTATGTATATCCGGAACATTTCTGCAATGTTTGTTGTCATCGTCATTGGCGACATTGGTACAATTTCGAAAGCTGGTTAATGTGCCCTACAGTCCGTCAATGTAATTTTTGATATTTGGAATAGGTAAGTTGAAATGATTTTGAAGTTTATATTCGAGCTTCTATATGGATAAATGATTTTTAATTTATGGCAGTGGAAAGTAGATCCTGTATTAGATATGATTGTCATTAAAATCGTACCACTATGTTATATCATATTTTTAAAATACATTTAGTTCTCAACAACTTCGTATAATATTCATTACTCAAAATTCTTCAATCATGTATTTTTTATTAGTAATTCTTTTTTTTTTTGTTGTTGTAGTTTAGATGTATTCGTTTGTTCATTCATTCATTTGTTGGATCTTTCTGTGCGCCGTTGATGGCACTTTGTATGCGTACGCGAGCGATGAACGTGACGCCTCCTTGGTGCTGTAGACCGATAAAGAGACGAGAATGTGGCTTTGCCTTAACATATAACTGTTGGATTCCAAGGGGACATAGAGAGAAGACAGGCATGCAAGGATTTAGTGATTGTGACTACTGTACTTTATGACTATTTTTGAATGTTGCTATTCGAAATACAACAAAAGGCAACTCATTGAACAAAACTACTTAAACCAATAAACTTTTAGCGAAAGGTGGTGCAGTTATATAACGAAATAATAGGTTGATCAACCTAAGAACCAAACTATTTTAAGGAAAAATTGTTCAGAACTTTGTGTGTTTTATTTACATATATTAAATACTTTGATCCACCAAGGACGAACTATTTTGGAAAATTTGCCATAATTAGGAGGCTATATGATGGATATGGCCAAACCTTGGTCCCTTTTAAGAACCTGAATTGGCATTTAGTATGCCCTCAATTTGAGTATATCTTCTCCTTCAGACAAGTTTTTCTCTTCATAGATCCATTGACATTAAATAATTATATATGCTGTCTTTATGCCTATATAAACCGACATAAATCAAGCCATATACTTATAATCCTGAATTTCATGTAAGGGTAGACTAAGGGTATTTACTGCACCATTTATAAAAAAAATCTAAAAAAAAAACAGTAAGGAAAGTAGTAAAGTCGGACGGGGCCGACTATATGATACCCTTCACCACTATGGGTATATTAAACAGCATTATTAACATGAAATTGGATGAAATAAAATATGTGATATTTATCTAAATGTGAATCGGACTAGATCTATCCATAAGCATGTCATTCGTTTGGGACAAAAGTATGAAAATCGACTTCAAACAAATATCAATAGGTCATCCGTTGGGCTATGTCTGTACTTCTAGAATTTGATGTCAATCTGACAAACATGAGGAGTTGGATGTACAATTTACTTAAAATCGGACTAAAATATATATGGAAACTATACCCAAATATGAAACGATTTCAACGAAACTTGTCACAGGTTAAGTTATACTAATTTCGGTACCTCTAGTTCCTATCAGCCATATATTGTTTTTTTGGTGCGCCAATTACTTTATATCAGTTATATCTAAATCTCAACCGATGGCACACAAAATTCTGGACTAAATTCAGTACGCTATGCAACATAAGAATTTTGGCACATTATCGCTCTATGCTCAATTCAATACGTCATGCCAAATTTCGTGCAAATGGAAAGATATATAGGGACTTTGGTGCACAATTTACATGAAATCGGACGAAATTATATATAGGAGCTATATCTAATTCTGGGCCGATTTTCTCGAAACTGGGCAGACATCATTCTTGAACTATTTCAGTACTCTGTGCCAAATTTCATGCAAATCGATAAGTGGACTTTGGTGACCCATTTACCTTAAATCTATCTACAGACGGACAGACGGACGGACATGCATAAATCGACTCAGAAAGTGATTCTATGCATATTCTCAAAAGGAACCATGTGTCTATCTCGTTTCCTTTTGCCTGTTACAAACATATGCACAAAGACATAATACCATGTACCACAGTGTGGTGAAGGGTATAATTATGTACGGATGCTCTACTTAAATCTCTATTGAATCTATACGCGCCACGCTGTGCCAAATTTAGTGCCACTACGTCATACATTATAAAACTTTAAACCACAGTGTGATGTTTGAAATCAAAAATAGATATGGGTGTGATATTTAAAGCTGAATCTATGTTAGGCAATTTCTTTGCTGATCGTTCTTGGATCAAAAAAAAAAAAAAAGAATCCTACTTTCCTCCCAATTAATACAAATTTCTAACTTATTATGTTAAATGTTATTATTTATAAAGCCTAAAGATATTGCTTCGAGGAGCTTCCAACGGCATGAAAGTATGTGGCCGGTCTGAATATTGTATAACATTTACTATGAGGTGCGCATTCAATATACCTAAAATCTGTCGGGTGTCTTATACAGGGTTATATCAGAATATCCGACTACGTTGCAAATTGCCTATAAAGATGTTTTTTACCCTCCGAGAAAATGATGTGGAGAAAAATAGTTTGAGAAATTTGGATGTCATAGCGAAATTGGGCTTCCCTGCAATTTGATATTCTATGCATATTATATTGATAATTTTCTACCAAATTGTTTTACCTTCTATAAATCCGGAATTTATTACCGCCATAAACCCTGAATGCTAATTTACAGTCACTTCAGTTACTAAATACGCGTCGAACCATCAACCACAATGACTGGAAAATGAACCTAACAAGTAATAAAGTATCAGTCGTTGTTGCCGACAGATATATACCCTCACCCTATGGTTGCGAAGGAGGTTGACCATTTATGTGGGAGATACCAGAAGGAGTGGACCAATGGGTTTCATCTTCGGACTTGATTTAGACTTAGTAAAGATAACAGGTTGTGAAAAGCTTGATTCAAATCGGACATTCAATTCGACTGATATAGGATTTATAAATATTGAAAATGTTGACCCTATGTGGGGTCCTATTAAAGGTAATATGTTGTGCACAGTTTGGTTCATATCGGACATTCCATTACCAGAAGGAGTTTGGAAGAAATATTAAGATGTGCAAAGTTTGCATGAAATCGATTATTCCCTTCGAGAGTTATCGTGCGCATCAGCCAGCCAGACAGACGGAGAACGGACGGACGGACATATGTGAATCGAATAGAAATTTTCTGAAACGGATTTGGTACAAAGAAACATGGCATCTAAAACCAATATTTCGATGAGGCACATTTTCACCGTATCAAAGTGAATATATCCTCATTTGCCATAAGACTGAGGGTATAAAAATTAACGAGTGAGCGGAGCATTATAGTCGGTCTGGGCCAACCATATATACCCTACAAAACTACCAATTAGTTCTAATTTTCTGCGAATCTATATTTCGACCTTCTGGCAATATTTCTTCACCGGTAAGAGGTAAACAGATCATTTTCGTTTGGTTACACACAAACGTTTGGGACCATTTAACCCGAAATACAGTGACCTCTCATTATCAAACAAGAGCTGCCTCATCTGCTTGCGCAAGTTCCCATGCTTCAGATCCATATAACAGCTCGGGTAATATCAAAGTAGAATCTTTTCCTTCTTCGGATTTCAAAACTGATGTCATTAGTTTTATTTATGGATATACCAAGGTATATACAATTTTTGACTACCTCGAAGCTGTAGTTCTCAAGTTCTACAGTTGGTCCGAGTCCACAGGACGCCTTGCGTGTTGATACCATCAGCTTGGTCTTCTCGTTATTTACTGCCAGACTCACTTTGGCAGATTCCTTCTCAATTTGTTCAAAGGTGGCTGTTACCGCTCGCAATGTTCTACCTATTATATCGATGTAATCGGCGCACAGTGGGTTAGAGTACCATGTTTTCTTGGATCAAATCAGGGAAGCTATGTTAGAATAATTTTTCTTTATTTTTCAGTTAATACCATTAAAATAAGTTAAAAAAATGTTTTCTAAGTATATTTGAGTATAATTTTATTAAGTAATGCAAATATCAGTGTAGGTATATAGTGCAAGGAGTACAATATGATAACATAAACATTGAATTTTATACATATTAAAGTTAATCATCCACATCGTCATCATCCGCTGCCAGGGATGGTCCGTATGACGAATTTTCAGGTTTTCGACTGTCAAAAAGGTGTAAACGGCGAAAACGTCATATACCTGTATAAAATGTAGTAAACGTCATTTATTTCAATATTATCACCATATACAGTAATTTTTAAGAACATATATTATTTTTACTGTATATCTGGCTATTCTTTACTAGAACTGATAAAAAATTCTGAACTTTTTTAAGAAAAAAATTTGATATTCGATATGAATTTGAGTAAAGCATACGTTATTTCCAAATCGATAAATGTAAATAGCTATTTTATAAAAAACATAATGGTTTTGAGTGGGTTTCCGACGTTTCTGACGTATGTATTATACGTCGGAAATGTATGTCATTTACGTCACCGTTTCTGACAGGCCATCTCTGTCCGCAGCATCACCAACTTCTGATAATTGCTCAATATGTAAAAGGGCATTTGACACAATTTCGGGTCCTTGAATAAAAAACTTGTGCAAAGTGGTAGGCATATTATACCAAGGATACGTTTCAACAAAAAGTCGTCCTGTATTGTGTGCATATATTTGAATTTTTTCATTATTAATTTCATGGCCACTGGATACAGCTATAACCGACACGTGCATTTTTTATTAAATTAACATATATTTTTGTTATTTCGGCAGATTTTTTTTAGCGTTTTGGTGCGTTTTTTGGATTTCTTTAGCTAAACATGTCATCTTGTCATTCATTGTTTGAGCTCTCGAATTCACCATAAGCTTCGACGATTATAAAAAACAACGTTCGAACTTTTATCTATAAAAATGCTAATAAAGAACCCTTTTACCCGACTACTTGAAACTGCACAACACAATCACTATTTGTCAAAACAATGAATATTATTAAAATAAACAAAAACAAAATATTATTGTAACAAAGAATATTATTAAAAGAAACAAAAATAACAACAATAAAATAATAACATGAAAAACAAGAAAACACAACACTCAACAACAGCACCAGCCACGAGATCAATGTGACTTTTCGCTAATTTGACTGCTGCAACACTTGTATTAAACAATGCATAGCTTCTAAAAGGCTCAAAAGGGCAGCGTAAAATTTTGCAATATAACACAGATTTATGTCCTCTTTAATATAAATCAAAAATTATGACACGAATGTGGACGAATAATAACTATTATCCATTTAAAATATAAAAATATTAATTTTTTTGGCATTTTCAATATAAATAACTAAATCTTAATCACTTCCAAACACAATTTCATACTCAAATGTTAACGAAGTATTTGCAAAATAACCTAAACTTCATGGTTCCATTGAAAAATGTTTAACTTTTACAATACTTTTTAAAATAAAAAAAATTTTCAACGGGAACGTTTTCACTTTTTTCAGCCTTTTTTGGCACAAAAATTTCTATGAAGTTTGACTTTGAAGTTTCACTACAAAAACACCAGTCCACTTTTGACATTTATTTCAACGACAAGTGATGTAGAATTTTATATACTTTAACCGTGTGCAAAATTTTTTAACGATACTTAAAATTTTATTTTTTAATTAATCCAAGGAAACAGGGTATTCTAACCCACTGTGCGGCGTAGGCAAGCTATATTTGTTATTTGGTGTACAGAGTGTCATTTTCTTCACCTATGCCTCTCGTATGACTATTTCCAGCAAGATGTTAACAAAGTCACACGAAACTGTCACCTTGTCTGAATTGAAGGGCTCCGAGAGGTCTTTTCCGACTTTAACTGCTGATCTTGTGTCAGTTAAAGTCATTTTGCAGTAATGACGGACGCAGACATTGATTTAAACACCTCTGAACGGATAGGGTTGTCGAATGCGGCTTTATAGTCGAATGTTTTTTCGTGGATCTTTTCCAGGATTTTGGCGCAGAATCTATAATGGATTTGCCAAGTCTGAAGCCGCATTGGTATGGTCCAATAATGTCATTGACCATTGGCTTCAGTCGTTCACACAGTACGCTGGATATCACTTTATGCATCTGACCAGCATCTGACCACCGATCTTGAATAGTTCGGCTGGAAACCCATCGGCACATGCTGCTTTATTAATCTTCAGCCGATTGATTGCCACCTCATCTTCGCTATGTGGCACTCTATAGCGTCACCTCATATTGGTTCTGGGGTATCTTTTCACCGCCACAGATCCTCAGCACGCTGTATGAATCTGTCACCAAATTTCCTTCTTCATCTCTACTAGAGTATGTGCCTGCACCAAATCCTTCATTTTGGATTTTTACTCGTTGGTAAAATTTCCTGACTTTGTTCTGACTCCTGAACATCTCGATTTGCTCCCGCTAACGTTCTTTCTTCTTATTTTCTGAAAATCTTTTTCTCCCGATAATTCTTTCTCGCATTACTTGCTGTTACTGTCTGCAGGGTTACCCTATACCCAGTGTTTTCCATATCAGTAGCATTACTATACTCCTAATCGTATTACGAGTTTCTTGATGGTGGTTTTTGGTACCCAATTGTTGCTTTTTAGTTTGTAGAGATGGTGCAATACCATGTTACGAAATTTCAGGACAAAATGCTTTCGTCCAGCTGGTTAGATATAGCTCCCATATATAGTTTCGTCCGATTTCATGTAAGTGGTGCAGCAAAATCCCTGTATATCTTTCGATGTGCACGAAATTTGGCATAACGTACTGAATTGAGCTTAGAATGATGTCTGGTATGTTTCGTGAAAATCGGTCTAGATTTAGATATAGCTCCCATATATAGTTTCGTCCGATTTCATGTAAATGGTGCACCAAAGTCCCTATATATCTTTCGATTTGCACGAAATTTGGCATAACGTACTGAATTGATGCTGGAATGATGTGTGCTGAGTTTCGTGAAAATCGATTCAGATCTAGATATATATATATATTTTCGCCCGATTTAATCTAAATAATGTACCAAGTTCTTATGTTGCATAGCGTTTTGAATTTAATCCAGAATTATGTGTGCCAAGTTTCGTGAAAATCGGTCAAGACTTAGATATAGCTCCCATATATATTTTCGTCCGATTTAATGTAAAAGTTGCACCACATGTATCTTTCGATTTGCACAAAATTTGGCATAGCGTTTTGAATTGATGCTGGAATGATGTGTGCTGAGTTTCGTGAAAATCGATTCAGGTCTAGATATATATATTTTCGTCCGATTTAATGTAAATAATGTACCAAGTTCTTATATTACATAGCGCTTTGAATTTAATCCAGAATGATGTGTGCCAAGTTTAGTGAAAATCGGTTGAGATTTAGATATAGCTCCCTTATATTATAGATTGATTTTAAGTAATTGACGCACCAAGGAACCAATATATGGCTGATAGGAACAAAACGTACTGAAATAAATATAACCTAACCTGTGATAAGTTTCGTTGAAATCGGTTGATATTTGGATATAGCATCCATATATAAGTAAATTGTGCATCAAACTCCCCATTGACATCAAATTTTGCACAACGTACAAAATTTAGCATAGAATAACGTAGTTGAGTTTTCTAGAAGTGCAGACCTAGCCCAACGGATGACCTATTGATATTTGTTTGAAGTCGATTTACATACTTTTGTTCCATTGTAACAAACGAACGACATGTTTATGGATAAATCTGGGTAGATTCACATTTAGATGAATATCACATATTTTATTTCATACAATTTCATTCTAATAGTTCTGTTTAATATACCCATAGTGGTGAAGGGTATCATATAGTAGGCCCGTCCGACTTTATTACTTTCCTTACAGGTTTTTTGTATATTTCGACTCAGTTAGTCGAGAAATGCCGATCGGTATACTTAAAATTGGGTCTAGGACCAATAAGTCACGGCCGACAAGGACATTTCGCACCTTCTAAAAAGACGGAAATCCAAATTACAGACACATAGGTGGTAAAATGTTAATTAACCTTTAAAATACTGAAAATGTTGCAGAACCTTTATATGAAAATAATGTCAAAATTGCAACCCATAATGACTAATTACAGACCCTTTGGGCGGAAAACGTCGTGGGAGTGTGCATTAAAAATTCTTCAAATCGGAGTTTAATGGAGCTCTGTCTTTATAAAATAGGCAGGAAACTAAAAAATTCCGAAAATTGTGCACTATCTGTGTATCGATATGTATAAATATGAGAAATCATCAGGAACCGTACAAATTCCTTTTATGGAAAATGCGCATAACAAGTATGAAATATATATCAAACTATGGACTGATGTAGACATTTTTCTGAGATGCCCTTTCTTTTGTAAATGTTGCTGAACTCTTCTAAGTATATAGGAAATTGAACGGTACAGAAATGTGGATGATTTGCCTTGAGATTGGCCGATATATCAAGTCTATGTATACTTAATGAGGGCACATTTTAAGATGTTGCAAAAAGAATGACTCCTAAAAATATTTTTCCTCTAATCTCTAGGATTTTTCAATCAATCTTAATTATTTATATTTTGCATTGAGAAACACGTCACATCATAGAATTTTATAATATTTATCGAATTTTTTAATATCTGTCGTTGTTACAACAAAAATTTTCAACGAATTTTAAATTTATTTCCACGGTCACCTATAATCGTATAACTGTACACATTGCCAACATTTTCAATCGTTACACTCTAATAATAAACGTTCATACAATATAAACCACTCGGTATTGTTTGAAACGGCAGTTAACTTTAAATTGTGGCTTTGTTTAGATTTATTAATAAAGGAACCTGTGGAGAAATACAAAAAACATGAAACCTGAACACAAACAAGAAATTCTATGGGGAGATAGAAAACTGAACACGTCCACCGGTGGACCAGCAACATCAATGAAATAATAAAAAGACAAAGCTACGAGTATTCAAACAAAGCGTTTTTTGTATTTTTTCAACAAATTGTGAATAAAATAATTTTTCGCTCTACTCAACATCTGAATGTTTTCTAGACACTTGATTCAAGACAAAACATAACCAATTTCGCTGATTTCAATTCATACAGCTGACAATTTGTGATGAAAACATTTCACTTTCTGTTAATACAGGATTTAAGTCAAGGATAGGTCAATCATTGATGGTCAATAATGACAAGGACATATTCATGAATGTGCTGGTCATTATTGCCTAGAAATATTGTTTATTTTTAGTGTTATAATTCAAGAATTTGTTTTAAGATACGTCCAGGTTAAACCAAAGTATAGGGGATAACTGTGTTTTTTAGGAAATCTTCAATTTCTTGATCGTCGTGTCAAAATATCCATTATGAAAAACCAGTAAGGAAAGTTCAAAAGTCTGACGGGGCCGACTATGTGTTACTTTTCATCACTTTGGGTACATACAAGAGATGTTCATATGTACAATATCCGTTAGATAGAATAGACATAGCAGCTTTGGAGCACCATTGAAATGGAATCGGACGAAATTAACTGCGTGAAGTTATATATATTTGAACTAAATTAAAACCAGCAGTATAGTCGGACGGGGCCGACCATATGATACCCTACACAACTTTCAGCGGTTATAACTTTCTGCTATTCAATATTCTGAGCTTGGGAAATATTTCGCGATATTTGCACTCTTGACCCACTAGAGATCAACAAAAAATTCTAATATTCAGTACAGTCCTTCTAAAAAATTAAGTTTTCGGTCCACTTCATCCCAATATTATTATCTGATCATCACCGAAAATGATAGGCGTTGTCCTTGACCATACCTACTTCCTCTATTGTGGTAATGGGTTACTAAATAATATCTGAGTACGTAAGCACCTGTAAATATTTAAGTGTAACTCCCACATCCGAGTACATACGACAATAAAATTGGTATAAATTTAAAGGACAACCACTCCTCTTGGGTATACTATCAACATCTCGGGTATATGCCCTTCAGGGGTAAATCTATACGCTATAGGATACAAATTTTGTTATTTTTCACACAAAAGTCAAAAGTCCATTTGACCCGCTAAATATTGACCGATCTTTACCAAAACAGGCATGCTTATTCTTTGGCCCGATATCCTTCTCCATGCAAAAATTCGCGGTGTCTTCACTGGCCAGAACCCATCCTACATGCAAAATTTCGTGAAGATTGGTCCATAACTGTGGCCTTTATCGTGTTTACAAATTATAATGGACAGACGGACGGACGTCTAGACACACATGTCTAGATCGACTCAGCTAGTCGAGATATGACGATCGGTATACTTAAAGGTGGGTCTAGGACCAATATTTCGCGGCGTTACAAACATTTGGGGCTGCACAAAGCTATAATACCCTGACAACATAGTTGTATAGAGAATAAGCATGCATGTTTTGATAAAGATCGGTCAATATTTAGCGGGTCAAATGGACCCTGACTTTTGTGTGAAAAATGACAAAATTTGTATTCTATGGCATATATATTTACTCCCGGAGGATGTAGACCCGAGGAGTTGATAGCATATCCAAGGGGAGTGGTTGGCCTTTAACTTGATACCAAATATAGTGATGTATCTACTCAGATGTGGGAGTTACAGTCAAATATGTACAGGTGCTTACGTATTCAGATACTATTAAGTAACCCATTACCACACTAGAGGCGGAAATATAGCGCGGAACGCTTTGAAATTTTCCACGAGGATAACGTCTATAATTTTCGGTGATGATCACATAATAATATTGGGATGAAATGGCCCGAAAACTTAATTTTTTGTGTGTTTTCGAGTCGAATATAATCTGAAAATCGCTACACAACCCACCGTGAAGCTAATCTGGACAAGTAATTAGAAGGACTGTACTGAATATTCGAAAAAGTAAGGAAGAGGTGTTGTTGACCTCTAATCGGGCAAGAGGGGGCAAATATCAGGAAATATTACTCAGACTCGGAATAAATATCCTCAGAAAGTTAGAGTTCGTGGTAGTTGTGTAGGGTTTCATATGGTCGGCCCCGTCCGACTATACTGCTCCGCTCACTGGTTTTAAATTTTATTCAGTGAAAGCAAAAAATGTCGGAAATAGCATAAAAATTTTGAATAAGTTTAAATTTGTTCGAATTGGTCACTTTTGGCACGAATTATGACTTTCCAATGGTTTAAGGTGATCGACACATTGGCATTTTTAGTGCCAACCTTGCTTTCCAAAATACTCCAGACACAATAGTCCTACGGATTGGTATCCGGAGATCTTGGTGACCATTGTGCGTTGGAAATGAAGCGAGGAAACTCATTTTGTAACCATTTTTGGGTGGCGCATGTTGAGTGTGATGGTGCTGAGTCCTGTTGGAATGTCCAAGGTCTACGGCCAAAAGTTTTGCGTGCCCAAGGCTTTAATACACCCTCCAGAATATTTTCGTGATAATATTCGGCATTTATTCTGATGCCACTGTCGTCTAATACGAGCGGAGAGCGACCATTGGTTGTTATGATGGCACACCCCATCACAATGACCGGCGCACCAACCAAAGGTGCACATTTTCAGCTGAACACGATCATTTTGTTTGTTAACAAACTGCTGGACAACGAATGTTTTCTCATCGGAGAAAACCAAATTCGGCAGTAAACCACTTTCTGCCAAGCGAAGCAGCTCTTCTGAGTCTATATTCTTTCTGTTGCGGTGTAAATTCTTGCACTTTTTGAAATTTCAATGGCTTTATCCAGAGATCATTTTTCAATATTTGCCGAATGGAATATTGCGATATGTTCAGCTCACGATCCATTTTTCGGCCACTGCGACGCGTTTTTCGATCAAGTCAAATATATGTATGAGCTGACACTGGAATAATTTTAAAACCTGTCGGACGAGTGGATTAGAAATGACAGCAGTCTGAAGTTGGTTTCAGTTTTTTCATCTCACCCTGTATATGGAAGCTGTATCTAAACCTGAAACGTCTTCAATCTAATACGCTATGCAATATTTCGTGTAAAGAGAACAGACATACGTTCCTCCATGTGCACCATTTGCATAAAATCTGCCAAAAATATATGAGGGAGTTATATCTACATCTGAACCGATTTCAACAACAAGATATTGTACAAATAGAAGAGGATCAATGGTGCACCATTTACATAAAATGGGATTAAAGTACATATGTGAGCTCTATTTAAATCTGAACCAATTTCAAACTTAAAAAAAAGCATTTTAGACTAAATTTCGTACCCGCTGCTAGTTTTCGTGCGCTATTTACATAAAATCGGACGAAAATGTATATGGCAGCAATATCTATCTATTTATCTATCTATCTACCGATTTCAACAAAATTTCGCGGACGTCAGACTATAGTAATTTCAATACGCTATGCACAATATTGTATTAATCGGACAAATATTGGCAGTATGGCGCTCCATTTACATAAAATTGGACGACAATATATGTGGGAGCTATATCTAAATTTGAACCGATTTCTACAAAGTTTCAACCAGCAGTAATTTCAGTACGCTGCGCAAAATTTTGTCTCAATCCGACAAACATTGACAGTATGGTGCACCATTTTTATAAAATCGAACGAAATCGGATCATATATTCGACCTGTACTTTGGTCACAAAATTAAACGGGCGGAAGGACGGACATGTATCAATTGACGCAGAAAGTGATTGTATGCATATTCTCAAACCGAACCATGCGTCTATCCCGATTCCTTTGCAAAACCAGTAAGGAAAGTAGTAAATTCGGACTGGGCCGACTATATGAAACCCTTCACCACTTGAGGTATATTGTACATACGTATCCTTACAATTGTATGTCAATGTTCCCTCGAAGGAACATACTCATGTTTTTCTGCAACCTATGATAAATTTAATTTCATATGGAAGCTATGGCGGCATCCGCAGCTATATCTAAATCTGAACGGATCTTGACGAAACTTATCACACATCATTCTAGACTCAATTCAGTACGCTATGCAAAATTTCGTGCAAATCAAAAGATATATAGGGACTTTGGTGCACCATTTACATTAAATCGGACGAAATATATGGAGCTATATCTAAATCTGAACCGATTTTCACGAAACTTAACACACATCATTCTACTCGTAATTCAGTACGCTGTGCAAAACTTCCTGCAAATCAATACGCTATGCCAATATATTGGGAGTGAAAATCATGAAACTTAGCACACATCATTCTAGACTCAATTCAATACGCTATGCCAAATTTCGTGAAAATCGAGAACATATAGGGACTTTGGTGCACCATTTATATAAAATCGGACGAAAATATATATGCGAGCTATATCTACATCTGAACCGATTTTCACGAAACTTAGTACACATCATTCTAGACTCGATTCAGTGCGCTATACCAAATTTCGTGAAAATCGAAGGACATATAGGGACTTTGGTGCATCATTTATATAAAATCGGACGAAAATATATATGGGAGCTACATCTAAATCTGATCCAATTTTCACGAAACTTAGTACACATCATTCTAGACTCAATTCAGTACGCTATGCTAAATTTAGTGAAAATCGAAGGACATATAGGGACGATAATATATATGGGAGCTATATCTACATCTGGACCGATTTTTACGAAACTTAGCACACATCTTTCTAAGCTTAATTTAGTACGCTGTACGAAATTTCGTGCAAATCAAAAGATATATAGGGACTTTGGTGCACCATTTAACTTAAATCGGACGAAATATATATGGAGCTATATCTAAATCTGCGCCGATTTTACCCAATTTCAATAGGGTTCGTCCTTGGGCCAAATAAATAAGCTGTGTCAAATTTCATCCAATTCGACGGACAAACATATGCAGAAAGACATAATACCCTGTACCACAGTGTGGTGAAGGGTATAAATATTAACCCTTTGTGGCCCAATGTTGCCCACAGGCAACAACATGTTGTAGAGCTTATATGTAATATTTAGCTAGTAGATATATATTCTTTGGATTTCATACGTCAAGACCTGATTATGGACGACATATATCAAAAGAAAAATCTAAAAATTCTAATTTTTTGTAAAGTTATTAGGTTTTGAATATAGAGTAGAGGGCAAAAAATTGTACAGTACCAATTTGTGTATACAGTCCAAATTATTTAAATTGCTTCGTATTCGAAATGTACGAATTCTGCCATCAGAATTATTTTTGATTATTGTAAAACAGAATATAGAGAATAATTAAAAATGATTTTTTCGTCGATTTTTCATTTGGTTTTGTTGATATTAGGCTTTTATTGTGCAGGAAGAATGTACTGTATCTCCCAAATGCAAGGATGTAGTGATGTAAAATTTTGTCCATTTCCTATCTAGGATAGTTGCATTAAATCTGTGAACACAAAATTGTTCTATGATAACGGAAAAAAATTCGGGGCTCAAAGGGTTAATATTGGCCCAAATTTCCAGGTAAATACCATATATTAAAAACCCCGTTATTCGGTATTATACGCTTTATGATATAGCTCTATGTAAGGAAGCACCTCATTATCAGTATTTTGAAAGTTATAACTGCATTTTGCTATTATAGTGGATGTAATTTGGCATTCCGGGATATTAGAAGATACAATAAATTTTTTTAAGTAAACTATTTATATTTCCAAATTTTGATAGAGCCCCACATACAAGTCGTTCCCCACTATTGAAATTTACTTAGGGTTATTTAGGTTTTTGTCGTTGACATAACCTCAATATAATGATGCCGGTATTTTGAAGCGTTTAGCCGAATATTCTGCAGGAGTTGTTTTAATCCCAATTGAATCTCCTGGCCGATTACGGGTATTATGACATCGAATGTGACTCAGCTTGTTTATTTGACCTAATTACGATTATTATTATTATTTGATTTTAATCGTACAGTTTTAGATATGTCTTTGCCTACAATCCGCCATTTATATTTTCTTTAAAAGAAATCAAATATATGTTGAAAAATAAATATAATAATATCAGTTTGTTGTTCTTTATAAAAAACAACTATTTATTAGTTAATATAAAACAGAAAAGAAACTACAACCAAATATTTCCTAATTTCATATTTCCATCATACTTTTGGTGCAAATATAATGTCACAAAACAACTTCATATTAGGAAATATCACTTGTTTTCTGAGAGGGGGTATTCAACAACAATGCATTTGGTGCACTCTATGTCATACATCTCCAAGTTGTATTGTCATTTTTTTATTTTCCACCGTTAGGTGTCATGGTAGCCGTGATGAAAATCGCTCCATGATGAAATCGTATACAAATTTTGCCATTTGTTGCAGTGCCCTTTTTTCGCGAAATGCAAAAACATAAAAATTTTATAACGCACTCGGTTGTTTCCTTGGAAATTTATGACTTTCATTTGAATGATGAAAATTATTATTGCAAAGAACTATGCTCAAAGATATGAACTACTTTCAACAATATGTGTCTATATACAGACATATTGATATTACCTAGAAAGTAATTGGCATGATAACGATTTCATTATAGGAAGATACATTCGATGATATAATAAAATTAATAAAAACAATCAATGAAGATTATGCAATGTTCAAACTCCACACCATCAGCAGATAAAGTATATAAATTCACGATATATTTGTTTCCTTGAAATTTAAGATTACTTACTTACTTAGCTGGCTTGTTACAGAACGGTTGTTCCATAAGCCGAGCTTATAAAAGATTTCCAAGCGCGTCGGTCTTGTGCGCAAGTCCACCAATTTGGAAGACCACGTTCCAAGATGTTGTTTTCTACTTGGTCTTTCCATCTAATTCGTGGCCTTCCCCTTCTACGGGAACCATCAGTAGGCTCATTTTTATATGCCTTTTGAGCTGGGGCATCTTCATTCATCCGCACAACATGGCCTAGCCACCATAGTCGCTGCAGCTCAATACGACTGACTATGTCGATGTCCGCGTATAAATTGTAGAGCTCGTGGTTCATTCGACGCCGATATTCACCGTCGACGCAGATCGGCCCGTAGATCTTTCGGAGAATTTTTCTCTCAAACGGGTAGTATCAGCGTCCTGTAAAGTGTGAGTTTGGTCTGGCGAGAGGTGGCCTTGTTTCTAAACTGCTTACTTAGACCACAGTAGCATCTGTTGGCCATCACAATCCTTCTCCGAATTTCAAAACTGATATTATTCGTTTTATTTATGGCGGTACCAAGGTATATAAAGTCTTTAACTACCTCGAAGCTGTAGTTCTCAAGTTCCACAGTTGGTCCGAGTCTACTGGACGTCTTGCGCGTTGATACCATCAGCTTGGTCTTCTCGCCGTTTACTGCCAGACCCACTTTGGCAGACTCCTTTTCAATTTGTTCAAAGGTGGCTGTTACCGCTCGCAATGTTCGACCCATTATATCGATGTCATCGGCGTAGGCGAGTAACTGATGTTGTTTGGTGTACAGAGTGCCATTTCTGTTCACCTTTGCGTCTCGTATGACCTTTTCCAGTAGGATGTTAAAAAGATCACACGACAAACTGCCACCTTGTCTGAATCCTCGTTCGGTATTGAAGGGCTCCGATAGGTCCTTTCCTAATTTAACGGCTGACCTTGTGCCACTTAAAGTTATCCTGCATAGCCGTATTAATTTTGCAGGAATGCCGAACGCAGACATGGCTTTAAACACCTCTGAACGGATAGGGCTGTCGAATGCGGCTTTATAGTCTACAAATAGGTGGTATGTGTCGATGTGTTTTTCGTGGGTCTTTTCCAGGATTTGGCGCAGAGTGAAAATCTGGTCAATGGTGGATTTGCCAGGTCTGAAGCCGCATTGGTATGGTCCGATGATGTCATTGACCATTGGCTTCAATCGTTCACACAGCACACTGGATAGCACTTTATATGCGATGGGAAGGAGACTTATTCCTCTATAGTTGGCACATATCGTCTTGTCTCCTTTTTGTGCACGGGACACAGGATGCTGAGGTTCCAATCATTGGGCATGCATTCATCTAGCCAAATTGTGTTAATCAGCTGGTGCATGCTCCTGACCAGCATCTGGCCACCAGTCTTGAATAGTTCGGCTGGTAACCCATCGGCTCCTGCTGCTTTGTTGTTCTTGAGCCGATTAATTGCTTTTATGACCTCATCTTGGCTAGGTGGTATACACTCTATACCATCATCTCTTATTGGTTCTGGGGCATCTTCTTCATCGCCACTATTTGATACTAGTAGCTTTTCGTAGTGCTCCTTCCAGATCCTCAACACGCTGTCTGTATCTGTCACCAGGTTTCCTTCTTCATCTCTACAGGAGGATGTGCCTGCACCAAAGCCTTCGGTTTGGTGTTTTACTCGTTGGTAAAATTTCCGGACTTCATTCTGACTCCTGTACATCTCGATTTGCTCACGCTCACGTTTTTCTTGTTCTTTTTTCTGAAAACACGTTTCTCCTCTCTCCTTTTCTCCCGATAATTCTCCATCACGTTACGTGTTGCTACTGTCTGCAGGGTTGCCCTATACGCTGCGTTTTTCACATCAGTAGCATTACGACACTCCTGATCATACCATGGGTTTCTTGGTGGTGGTTTTTGGTACCCAATTGTTATACCCTTCACCACACTGTGGTACAGGGTATTATGTCTTTGTGCATATGTTTGTAACAGGCAAAAGGAAACGAGATAGACACATGGTTTCTTTTGGAATATGCATAGAATCACTTTCTAAGTCGATTTATGCATGTCCGTCCGTCCGTCTGTCTGTCCATGTATAAATTGTGAGCAAAGTACAGGTCGCATTTATGATCCAAATTGGATGAAATTTGGCACAGCTCATTTGTTTGGCCCAAGGACGAACCCTATTGAAATTGGGAAAAATCGGTTCAGATTTAGATATAGCTCCCATATATATATATATATATATATATATATTTAACCGATTTAATGTAAACGGTCCCTATATATCTTTCGATTTGCACGAAATTTGGTACAGCCTAATCATTTAGGTCTAGAATGATGTCTGCCAAGTTTCGTGAAAATCAGTCAAAATTTAGATATAGCTCCCATATATAGTTTCGTCCGATTTCATGTAAATGGTGCCCCAAAGTCCCTATATATCTTTCGATTTGCACGAAATTTGGCATAACGTATTGAATTAAGCCTAGAGTGATGTCTGCCAAGTTTCGAGAATATCGGTCCAGATTTAGATGTAGCTCCCATATATAGTTTCGCCCGATTTCATGTAAATGGTGCACCAAAGTCCCTATATATCCTTCGATTTGCACGAAATTTAGCATAACGTACTGAATTGAGCCTAGAGTGATGTCTGCCAAGTTTCGAGAAAATCGGTCCTAATTTACATATAGCTCCCATATATAGTTCCGTTCGATTTTATGTAAATGGTGCACCAAAATCCCTATATATCTTTCGATTTGCACGAAATTCGGCATAACGTACTGACTTGAGCCTGGAATGATGTCTGCCAAGTTTCGTGAAAATCGGCCTAGATTTATATATAGCTCCCTTTTATTATAGATTGATTTTAAGTAACCAATAGGAACAAAACGTTGGTATAACCTAACCTGTGACAAGTTTGTTTGAAATCGCTTAATATTTTGATAAAGCTTCCATATATATTTTCGCCCGATTTCAAGTAAATTGGGCATCATACTGCTCATGTTAGTCAGATTGACATCAAATTTTGCACAACTTACAAAATTGAGCATAGAATTACGTAGTTGCGTTTTCTAGAAGTACAGATATAGCCCAACGGATGACCTATTTATATTTGTTTGAAGTCGATTTACATACTTTTGTCCCATTGTAACAAACGAATGGCATGTTTATGGATAGATCTAGGTAGATTCACATTTAGATAAATATCCCATATTTTATTTCATCCAATTTCATGTTAATAGTCCTGTTTAATATACCCATAGTGGTGAAGGGTATCATATAGTCGGCCCCGTCCTACTTTACTACTTTCCTTACTGGTTCTTTTTGCTGCAGTTTGTAGGGAGTGGGCAATTCTTTGCCATTGTGCTTCTATACTATTATCGGGACAAGAAGTGTTTTCTTCAACCAGATGGGTAAGTTGAGCGGAGTAGGCCTCGGCTACCTGTTGTGTTTGCAGCTTTTCGACGTCGAGTTTCCGTGTTGTATTAGATCGCACTTTTGCTGCAACATTAAGACGGGTGCGTACCTTGGCTGCCACAAGATAATGGTCCGAATCGATATTCGCTCCTCGGATCGATCGGACGTCTAAAACACTGGATGAATGCCTTCCGTCTATCACAACATGATCAATTTGATTTCTCGTTACTTGATCAGGAGAAATCCAGGTGGCCTTGTGTATATCGAGATGCTTGAATCTGGTGCTGCTAACTACTCCGACGGTGGGGCCAAAGATATTTTCCCTTCCGATTTTAGCATTAAAATCTCCTAGCAGAATTTTAATGTCATGGCCAGGGCAACGGTCATAGGCTGTTTCTAGGCGCTCGTAAAATATGTCTTTGGTCTGTTCATCTTTTTCTTCGGTCGGAGCATGGGCGCAAATTAGACTGATGTAAAAGAACTTCGCTTTTATACGGATTATAGCAATTCGCTCATCTACTGGAGTGAATCTGGAGACAAGGTCTTTTATTCTCCTGTTAACCATAAATCCGCAGCCAAATTCATGTCTCGTTTCATGGCAGCTATAATACAGGGCGTAATCGTCTGATTTACTTACGCCTGTCCCTTTCCATCGCATTTCCTGTAAGGCAATAATATCGGCTTTGTACTTCTTGAGTATATCCGCCAAAGCGAACACTGCCCCTGTTCTGTACAACGTGCGCAATTCCAAGTGCAGATTCGCAGATCGTGGTCCTTTATACGTTTGCGGGGGTCGTCAACATTAGGGGGGTTTGGTTTTCTTTTTCTTTGCTTTTTCATAGTAGGTTGGGTTTTCCGAGGGTGGGCAACTAACCCGACGCCTCAACCCATTTTTTTATAGTTCTTATGGGTGAACTCGCGGCACATGTTAGCTCACTATTTCATCGGGTGATGATAATAGCTCCCCAAGTGGCACCGCGGGGAGGTCAGTGTCCACAATTGAGATGAAAGAGGGACCATAATAAGCCTGGGCTTCGCCATGTTAAAGCCAATCAGAGCCGTTGCTTGGTATCATCATCCCAATTTAAGATAGAACTTTGAAAATTTGCACACACTTTGCTACCAATTTTGGGATGTTTGGTGCTGAAAATGGGAGAATGGTTTTACCCTCGCCCGTTTTTCGCAGAATTGTTTAGGTTCATCTTATCAAAAATCACCAATATTGGTTCAATTTTTATGCTAGCCTCATAGCCCAGTTTGAAAACCTGGATTGCAGAAAACCAAAAATACCAAATTACAAACACTCATGTTGAAAATTTCTTCTAGGACATTTACCATAATATAAATGGTGCAGAACATGTACATGGAGTCTTTGTCAAAGTGTTGCAACTTCTGAAACCGGCTAAATTTTAGCTTCTTTGTTTAGACAATTAGGCTAAGTCCTACGGGCCTTGCTAAATCGGCGAAAATGTTTATATAAAGGTAATATAAAAACCAGTAAGGAAAGTAGTAAAGTCAGACGGGGCCGACTATATTACTATATAGTATCATATGACTATATGATACCCTTCACTACTTTGGGTATATTCAACAGATAAATCCTACCAAAATTTCAAATTTTTCATTTGTTCAGTTATAGAGTTACTTCTTTGTACCGATTGAACCCACGTTGGTGCAGCATTTATATCCAACTTCTAGCTAATACTAACTTCAGTACGTTGTGCAAAATTTGTGTAAAATCGGACGAAATTTTATTTGTATAAGCTATATTAAAACCTGAACAGATTTCAATGAGACTTTCCAGATATTAACTTATATTAACTACAGTTCATTGTACAAAATTGTGTGGCAATAGGAAAAACTTTGGTTCTTAATTGCACATTTTGCATAAAATCTAAATCTGAACCGATTTTCACGAAACTTAACACACATCATTGTAGACCGAATTCATTTACATTAAATCGAACGAAAACATATATAAATCTCGACCGATTTTCAGGAAACACTGTGAAAATTTTCGTGCAAATCGAAAAATATTTAGGGAATTTGGTATATCATTTATCTGAAATCGGCCGAAAATATATATGGTGACTATATCTAAATCTGGATCGATTTTCAGGAAACTTATCACACGTCACTCTAGACTTAATTCAATACACTATGTAAAAATTCGTGCAAATCAAATGATTTTCAGGGACTTTGGTGTACCATTTACCTAAAATCGGGCGAAACTATATATGGGAGCTATATCTAAATCTGAACCGATTATCACGAAACTTAGCACACCTCATTCTAGAACTAATTCAGTAGGCTATATTCATTTATTATATATTTATACCAAATTTTATGCAAATCGAAAGATGTATAGGGACTTTGGTACACCATTTACCTTAAATCGACGAAAATATATATGGAAGCTATATCTAAATCTGAACCGATTTTTCCCAATTTCAATAGGGTACGTCCTTGGGCCAAATAAGTGAACTGTGCCAAATTTCATCCAAATCGGATCTAAAATGCGACCTGTACTTTGTTTACAATTTAACATCAACAGACGGACGGACGGACATGCATAAATCGACTCAGAAAGTGATTCTATGCATATTCTCAAAAGGAACCATGGGTCTATCTCGATTCCTTTTGCCTGTTACAAACAAATGCACAAATACATAATACCCTGTACCACAGTGTGGTGAAGGGTATAAATACCAATAGAACTTCTGAAACCCTCAAATGCCAAGATTTAGCTTCTTTGTTTCGACAATTAGGCTTGGTCCTACGGGGTCTTGCTAAAACGGGCAGAATGTTTATATGAAGGTAATATAAAACAGTGAGCGGAGCAGTATAGTCGGACGGGGCCGACCATACGATACCCTACACAACTACCACGGAACTCAAATTTTCTGCGGATGTTTATTCCGAGCCTGGGCAATATTTCGTGATATTTGCATCCCCTTGCCCGATTAGAGATAAACAGCACCTCTTCCTCACACTGACATATTTTCCGAATATTACTAGTATTCAGTACACCTTTTGTCCAGATTCTCTTCACCGTGGGTAGTGTTGTGATGTTCGGCTTCCATTTGTGGTCTATACATTGACTCGAAAATAACACAATAAATTATATTTTCGGTCCACTTCATTCCAAAACTATTATCTGATCATCACCGAAAATTATGGGCGCTGTCCTTGACCATAACTGGAACCGCATGGATAATTTCAAAGCGATCAGTGCTATAGTTCCGATCTCTAGAGTGATAATGGGTTACTAAATAATATTCGAATACGGAGATACCTGTAAATGTTTAGGTGTAACTCCCACATCTGATCACATACAACAATATAATTGGTATTAATTTAAAGGTAAACCACTCCTCTTGGATATAATATCAACTTCTCGGGTATATGTCCTTCAGGGGTAAATATATACGCAATATAATACAAATTTTGTAATTTTTCGCACAAGAGGCAGGGTCCATTTGACGCGCTAAATATTGACCGATCTTTCTCAAAACAGGCATGCTTCTTTGTTGGCCCGATCCCCTTCTCCATGCAAAATTTCACGATGTTCGGGTCATTATTGCAGCCTCTGCAGCGAACAGAAAAACCTACAAAAATTTAGTATTTGGTCCATTTCATCCCCTAAATATTAACCGATCTTTCCCGAAAACAATAGGGGTCTTCATTGGCCAGAACCCATCATACATGCAAAATTTCGTGAAAATTGGTCCATAACTGTGACCTGTATCGTGTTTACAAATTATAATGGACAGAGGGACGGACGTCTAGACACACATGTCTAGATCGACTCAGCTAGTCGAGATATGATGATCGGTATACTTAAAGGTGGGTCTAGGACAAATATTTCGCGGCGTTATAAACTTTTGGGGCTGCACAAATCTATAATACCCTGACAACATAGTTGTGTAGGGTATAAAAATCATCGTCTTATTGAAACCACATACTCTTCTAGTCGTATTCGTCAACAAATCTATTTCGGTCGGTGTAATACCATAATATAAAGTACTTGCCCATCTACATCGGTTTAGCCAGGCTTTCAATAAACATTGGTGTAGTCTAGTGTCATGTGGGTAGGAAACTTCATGTCAAGTACCTATCAGTGTACCATTGTTGGATGGCATAAAAATTTCGGCCCTACCGAAAATATTTTACGTTTTTATCTATTGTATAAAAATATACATAAACCAAATTTGTAACACCCTTTCAATAACAGATAGCTAAAAGTAACATGAATATTGCACATTTCTTCCGTCTTATTTACAACGTTTTTTTTTTCGCTATTGCATCAAACCGACAAAAACTGTTTCTTTCTTCACTGCAGTCGCAATACTCAATTTTTAGTGTTGCACAAATAAGTGTCAGGGAAATGACTAAAAAGGATATATCATTCACAATCATCGCTTGAAGTAGCACTTTGTTGCAAGCAAACAAACAAAAAAAACGACGACAAAAACAAAAACATCAATATGGCAACAAAACATCACAAGGAAATATTTCCGAGATACCAGTTTCATTTTGACATGACTTCTGTTTTTTATTAAAATTCATATTTATTGTATTCAGCCAAATCAACAGCTGTGTGTGCGAGTTTGTGTGTGTTTTTGTGTGCGTTAAACTTCGTAAGATACCATAAAAAGAAGCTAGCAACAGTAGTAGTAGTAGCATCATCTCACAAAAGACTTTATTCCCAGTATTCACATCTGTCCAAAATAACTGCCAAATGCTAAACAAACAAAAAATGTTACGCGAATAGACTTGAGATGAATTGTAAATTTGTTTTATTCATCCCACTGATACTTCACGTTGGAGATCATATAACATTTAATAAATAACTAAAAATGCTGTGTACATATCTACATACATAAATATGTAAGTGAGGCCTACAGTGCTGTTCGTTTCATTATTCTCTTAGGTACACATTTTTGAGTAGGTAATCAAGGAGAGGTGTTACTCATAAACAACTTCTTAAAAAAAATAAATTATTTAAAAAGTTCTAAATAAAATTTAATTTCTAACAATCATGTATATACCCTTCACCACACTGTGGTACAGGGTATTATGTCTTTGTGTATATGTTTGTAACAGGCAAAAAAATCGAGATAAACCCATGGTTCCTTTTGAGAACCCTATTGAAATTGGGAAAAATTGGTCCAGATTTAGATATAGCTCCCATATATATTTTCGTCCGATTTAAGATAAATGAGGTACCAAAGTCCGTAAATATCTTTGGATTTGCACGAAATTCGATACAGCCTACTAAATTAGGACTAGAATGATGTGTGCCAAGTTTCGTGAAAATCGGTTCAGATTTAGATATAGCTCCCATATAGAGTTTCGCCAGATTTTAGGTAAATGGTGCACCAAAGTCCCTGAAAATCATTTGAAGTACACGAATTTTGGCATAGCGTATTGAACTATGTCTTGAATGACGTGTTTCGTGAAAATCGGTTCAGATCTAGATATAGCTCCCATATATAGTTTCGCCCGATTTAAGGCAAATGGTGTACCAAAGTCCCTACATATCTTTCGATTGCATGAAATTTGGTATAGCCTACTGTGTTAGGTCTAGAATGATGTGTGCTAAGTTTCGTGAAAATCGGTTCATATTTAGATATAGCTTCCGTACATAGTATCGTCCGATTTTAGGTAAATGGTGCACCAATGTCTCTGAAAATCATTCGATTTGCACGAATTTTGGCATAGCGTATTGAATTAAGTCTGGAATGATGTGTACACCTCCTATATATATTTTCGTCCGATTTTAAGTAAACTGTGCACTAAAAATCCTACGATAGGCCGATTGACACAACGTATTGAAATTAGTATGAATTAATCTCTGACAAAATCGGTTCAGATATAGATAACTCGTATCAAATCGGTTCAGATATATATCTCGTAGATTCCATATATAATTTCGACTTATGTATTGAGATTAAATTTTAAACAGTGCAGCATACCAAATAGCGTGGGTCAAGTTTGCTTTAAATCGATTTACACAAATCTGTCCCACTGTGCGCAAACGACTCAAAACGTGCCCAAATGAAATGAAATTTAGCAAAGCTTCCAGAAAGATACAAAAATCACATATTCAAGTTCGTTCAATTTCATGTACCCATATGTACCCAAAGTGGTGAAGGGAATAATATAGTCGGCCCAGACCGACTTTACTACTTTCCTTACTGGTTTTAAGATGATTTTAAGATGG
Organism: Musca vetustissima; assembly: GCF_032173495.1. Classification (NCBI taxonomy): domain Eukaryota; kingdom Metazoa; phylum Arthropoda; class Insecta; order Diptera; family Muscidae; genus Musca; species Musca vetustissima. Next base: position 83,057 of record NW_026888254.1, read on the forward strand.
ACCGGATGAATCGTCATAGAATTCCATACTTTGTAGTACAATTTCGAGTAACGAATATCGCCCATACTATGGTAGAATACTCCTATATTAGGACAACCCCAACACACAGAACAAATCAGATAACTATTTTTATATAAACAAGGGAAAAAGCGTTAAGTTCGGCCGGGCCGAACTTTGATATACTGGCAGGTACTTGAAATGAAAATATAGGGAACATAACAAAAAGTGGACTTAAACTGATATTTCTACATTAGCTTATTAGCCATAAGGTTGAGTGTATAAATTATAAATTAGGCTTTATACACTTTAACACGGTGAAAATGTGCCTCATCGAAATATTGGTTCTAGACCAAATTCGTTCAGAAAATTTTTATCTCATCCCATCTTATTATTTCTGCGGCTAGGCCAAAATGCGGGCTATAGTTCATAATCTAACGTTACATTCTAGTTTTTGATCTCGGTATTATCCGCAAATGAAATGATTACAACAGAGTCTTAGAAACAAACTCAAAGCGAGAAACAAATCAGCTAACAAGTGAAAAAGCGTTATGTTTGACCGAGCCGAATTTTATTTCAAACTTAGTTCAAGTCCGAATTTGGTGAATATCGGCCCACGCCTTTTGGTATCTCCCACACAGGGGCTACGCCTAGGCCTAAATGCGGGCTATATTTCATATATAGTTCATTATGAACCTTACGTTCTTGTTTTTAAATCTCGAGGTGAAATGATTACAACAAAGTCTTAGAACCAAACCCAAAGCTCGAAACAAATCAGATAATTATTTGAATATAAACAAGTAAAAAAGCGTTAAGTTCGGCCGAGCCGAACTTTGGATACCCTCCACCATAGTTATATTGACAGGTACTATAAATGAAAATATAGGAAACATACCAAAAAGTGGACCTATACAGACATTTCTAAAAACGGATTATGTAAACCATAATAAAAATTTTCGAAATTTTTAAAGGATAATTATACCCTCAGCCTTATGGCTAATGAGGGTGTATACACTTTAACACGATGAAAATGTGCCTCATCGAAATATTGGTTCTAGACCCCATGTTTCTTTGGACCAAATCCGTTTCAGAAAATTTAGATTTCATCCGAACTTTCCCCATCTTATTATTTCTTCCAAGCTTAGTTCAAATTCGAAGATGTGGAATATCGGTCCACTCCTTCTGGAACCTCCAATCAGGGGCTAGGTCTAAATGCGGCTATAGTTCACTACCGAACCTTACGTTCTAATTTTTTGTCTCTCTATCCTCCGCAGTTGAAATGATTACAAAAAGGTCTGAGAACCAAACACATAACGCGGAACAAATCAGATAAATATTTTAAAGGGGCTTATATGGGGACTACCCTAAAAGGGGGTGAATATTAATAACTTTTGGTAGGGAGGGAGATTTGGGAGATTTGTTACCATATACGACTGCAAAATACCAAATTTCAGTGAGTTCTGTTGAAAAACGCACTCAAGAACCTCAAAATACAGAAAAGTGGGGGTACCCTTATATGGGGGCTATCCGAAAAAATGGATATTTCAGCGCATTCGGTAAAAAAACGCGCTCAAGAACCCCAAAATCCCGAAAATTGGGGGGTACCCGTATATGGGTGCTATCCGAAAAAATTGATCTATATTTATAATTTTTTTTGAGCGATTTTGTGCTTTTAAGAACCCAATGTATTAAATTTCAGCAAGAACCCCAAAATACCGAAAATTGATCTATCCGAAAAAATGTACCTATATACATATATTTATAATTTTAGTGGGGAGATTTGGTACCCAATATGAACTCAAAGTACCAAATTTCGGCGAATTCAGTTGAAAACGTGCTCCAGAACCTCAAAATTACGAAAAATAGGGGTTACCTTTATATGGGACCTATGCCTAAACTTGGACCGATATAGTCCATCTTCGAACTTGACCTGCCTGCAGACAAAAGACGAGTCTATGCAAAATTGTGTCGATCTACCTCAATTCGTTTAGACCCTAGAGCGATTGCAACATACAAACGGACATATTTAAATCGTCATAGAATTTTACTTTATAGGGTCGGAAATGATTATTTCGATGTGATACAAACGTATATAAACTAATATACCCTCCATACTATGGTGGAGGGTATAAAAAGGCGGTTATATTGGGACTACCCTAAAAAGGTAGGGAGATTTGTTACCATATACCGCTTCAAAATACCAAAAAAGGTAAAAACGGGAGATACCGAAAATTGTTACTACATTTATAATTTTTAATATGTACCCAGAAAGCCAAATTGTTGCCTTAAATCTTTAAAATACCCTGAAGACATGTCAAAACAAAATATTAAATATTAAATTACTTATTCAAATATGTTTACCTTCCAATAACTCACTATGTCAAATTATGCAACATCTCACGGAAATGGCAATTATTTGGTATTACGGTTTTTTACATAGGTTCATGTTTTGATATAACCCCAATAACATTTTCAATGTTCATGCATGTAACTTAATAGCCCCCATACAATCGTCCCGCTTACTTTTCGGTGCCTTGAAATTACCTCAATTTTCTAACCTGGTATCTGTAATTCGATATTCACGTGAAATGTAATAATAACGTTATAGTGTAAAGGTCCCGAAATATTTAAAGAATTTCATCTCGGCTCCAATGCCATAGTTCGTAAAGTTTGCAAAGGCTGAAGAACCCACACATTTTTATATATATATATCACCTATATATATATATATATCATGACGTTTCCTCCACCATGCCTTCTCATGGGGCATCTGAGTTTATTTTTACCAGCTCAAAATTTACCGACGTTTAGGAACAGTGGGTCGATTCACTATAAAATTTAAACAATTCTCAAATCGATTAAATATTATAACGACAAAATAAACAATATTTAAATTCTATAACAGTGTTTAACAACAGTTGTTAAAAATGTTGTTAATAAACAACACCAAAATATTCGAAGTTAACTTATCGACAAATATTTTTCAATACTGAACATGCCTTGTTTTGTTCTGAATTTGTATGTATTTTGTTTTCAAAATGTTCAAAAATAAAAGCTTTTTGAAAGTTTATTGACAATTTGTCTACATTTTTACAGAATAACATTTTCGTTACTGCAAACGATTTTATGTGTAGACAAAATTGTCGATTGTCGGATCGTTATAAGTTACTGAATCGACCTACAGTTAAATTTTGATTCCTCGGACCAGTTCATATGTTTCCAGACGACCACTGCCCACGTTTTTTGCTCGTTAATCGATAATGAAAATAGAATTCTACCACCTCAAACTTAAAGCTTCGAATATTGAAACTATTGCAGAACACATACCATGTGTTTGTGATTGACGGTATGGCATAAATTTAAAATATTTGAAAAATTTTAAACGGAAATAAACTTCTTCCAGTACGGAAAGTAGTAAAGTCGGACTAGGCCGACAAAATTTGGGTATACTGTACATATGTATGTATCCTTACAATTGTATGCCAATGTACCCTAGAAGGAACATACTTATGTCTATCTTCAACCTATTATAAATTTCATTTCATTCGGGCAGATTTTGAGTCGTCTGCATACCATGGGACAATTTTATGGAAAACGATTTATAACAAAATTGATACAAGCTATTCGGTACCCCGCACTGTTAAAAATTTAATTTGAACCAGACACCCGTTCGAAATACATACATACATATGGGAAATTACAAAATTCTTTTAAAATTCCATTAAAAAAAATTTGAAAAATTTTTTTTGCGAGCACATTCCTGATTTTTGGTACATAGGTTAAGGAAAATATGCGGATTCAAAAGTTATAGCTGTTTTAAATCTTGTATTTCAAATATAAATTAAATTAATTCCTATTCGTTGTAATTCGCGAATTTCTTCACAAATGGTTAAACACATTTATTTTCTTTGTATTACTAGGCAAATCACATTGAAAGACGGTTTAATAGTCGCGAAAAACAAATAAAAGCTTGAAAATATCTGAAAATAAAATAAATTAATTTTTGAATTGTCACAAAATGTTTTTTTAAATTTTTGATTTTTTGGTATAATTAAGATAATACGGTTTAGTCTAGATCTTCTACAACACGTGACGATTTCTTATACAAATTCTTTTAGATGATTGTTAAATATCGGTAGATTCCTCTGTTACGAGTTTTGACTTTAAAAATGACCAAATATATTGCAGTTACAGTATATGAAAATGAACAACATTAAAAGGCATGCAGTTCGCGGTTTCGTTGAAATCAGTTGATGCGCATGCGGTTTTCGTATAAACCGAATCAATGTCTTTCAATAATTATGAATTTTTCGATGTTTAATTTAGCGGTCAAAGTGTGCCGCTCGATGCACTTTACTATGAATAAACTCTAAAATGACTAAAAACCACGCAACGTGCATACGATTTTTATGCGCATCCGATTTCAGTAATCTCCTATAAAAATACACAAAAGGACACCTATTTTAAAAGGATCGGTTAAGAACCGCGGATGTGCCTCCACAATCGATTTTGGATAAAATACGCATATAATTCGCGTATCGATATATTTTTGACCTATTTTCACACAGATTCGCGAATATGATAACACAAGAATGAATGTATGTGAAATCAATTCGAAGAAAAACGCGATTATATACGCGAATTTGTCAAAATACGTTTTTGCAGTTTTTCCCACATTCAAGGTACCTATACCGCCGTTTTATTGGGCGGAATTGAACATGGATGGGCTCATTAGAACCGGCACGTAAAAAAAAAACTAAAATCACGCGGGGTTCCACGGAATTTGAATACACTTTTTTAATTTTAGACTCAAAAAATATGTTTTTTATAAAAATTTACGCACCAAATTTTTGTCTTTGGAACCCAATTGCAGAGAAGCTACGGTGAGCACATTCATGAGATATACACTAAACGAAGCAAAATCACGAGTTCTATAATCCTATAATCAGTTTAGTCCATTATCTGGATGCGCATCCTAATTATAAGAAAAATTCAAAAAACACCGAAAATCCGGTTTCAAAATGTCAGCATCCTTTTTGGGTGGATGCAGTGACTATATCGAAAAATCATACATTAGAACCATATTGTCCATGGGGTATTCTGCAACTTAGTCACTGATCACATATGCGTGCGTTGTGTAGTTTAGCCACAAATCAGGAACGAACACAAAAAAACTCGTTGGCTTCAACACATTTTCACCCATTTTTTTACATTACCACCATCACAGCTTCCACCAAACTTATTATTTATTACCAATATTTTAAGATTTTGACAACAACACTTCATTTTATAGAAATGAATTTAAATTATATGCAATATGTTCATATTTCGCGAGTTATAACCTTGCAAACCTCAGCTTCAAGGAATTTAAAAGATTTTTGTAATTTCCCATATGGAAGCTATGGCTGCATCTGCACCAATTCCAACAAAACCCAATAACGTCATTCAAGTCTCAAATTTCGTGCAAATCGAAGAATATTTAGGGTCTTTGGTGCACCATTTACATTAAATCGGACGAAAATATATGTGGGAGCTATATTTAATTCTGAACTGACTTTCACAAAACTTAGCACACATTATTGTAGAGTTAATTCAGTACGCTGTGCCAAATTTCGTGTAATTTGAAAGTTATATAAGGTCTTTGGTGCACTATTTACCTTAAATCGGACGAAAATATATATGGGGGCTATATCTAAATCTGAACCGATTTTCACGAAACTTTGTACACATCATTCTAGGCTCAATTCAGTACGGTATGCCAAATTTCGTGAAAATCGAAAGATATATAGGGACTTTGGTGCACCATTTACATGAAATCGGACGAAAATATATATGGGAGCTATATCTAAATCTGAACCGATTTTTCCCAATTTCAATAGGGTTCGTCCTTGGGCCAAACAAATGAACTGTGCCAAATGTCATCCAAATCAGATTAGAAATGCGACCTGTACTTTGTTTACAATTTAACATGGACAGACGGATGGACGGACGGACGGACATGAATAAAGGGACTCAGAAAGTGATTTAATGCATATTCTCAAAAGGAACTATGGTTCTATCTCGTTTCCTTTTGAAATATGCACAAAGACATAACTCTGTACCACAGTGTGGTGAATGGTATAACAGCTGATTTCTTGTAAGATATTGCTGTTCACGGTTTCATATGACGAAGTGATCACATCTATTTCTTAATATCTTCAACAATGTATAATTAAAACGTTTTTTACTTAATTCATTATTTTCGCTTTTATATACCTCCGAAGGCGATGAAAATCTCTAAATGGCATACAAACATCTTGTTTCCTTTTTGAACAAATGCCTAAGCCTCAATAAACGTTGCCCCGAATAACAACCTAGTTCCTTTGATGTCTTCTTTTTTGAATTTCAAAAAATCTTTAATATCTCAAAATTTTTTTTTTTTTTTCATCTCACATTTCTAGTTGAAATGATCAAAAGCTTTAACAAGTTTCCCACGCACACACACACATGTATATATTTATATGTCTATATTATTTCTCACTTTTGATTCCATGTATGTATGTGTGTATATGTGAATATCCTTTGGTTTATACTTATTCCATAGGTTATTACATAGCATTTGATGATGGCTTTGCTCTTTGCCCATCAACAGTGGCTCTATTCATTCGAGTCCATTATATTTAACATTCAAATAGACACTCAACGAACGATATGATGCCGGTTGATTCAGATGCCTGACAGTGGTGGTATAGCAATAAAGCCCTTCCGATCTTACCCCTGCAAACTTTGGTCTCTATAGTTTTGCCTTTACGTGTGTATGTGTGTGTGATTGTGTATTAGTTAGGCCCCAGAGTGGAACCCAAGTGGTTAAGATAATGGTAAAACGTTCTGAATGAACTCGAGTGTTAAACCTCTGGGGTCAGATATTTTATAACTTGCCTTTTTTTTAAAACACAGTCGGATGTTTAAAATGAGCACAAAATGTTTTGCCATCATCCACCAACCATCATCTAAAGTAAGTACATTCGGAACACATTTCAACATGACCATATTTATAAACACATTCATACGCATTATAACAACAACCAGCTAACAAAACCGAAAAATTTAAAGGGTAAACAAATATGGAAATTCATAAAAGTTCAGGTTTCTGACTGTCATATTTCCTCTAAAATTTGTTTTTAAAAATCACTATGACCTGGCGCCAAATAAATGTGCTGTGCCGTCCATGTATTATTCTTTTACAATAATACATGGACGGACATGAATAAAAATCTTTTCTTTAAAAATACAATCTTCTGGCATTGATTTTTCGCTAAAAAAATAGTATCTAAAAATATTCATTAAAAAGGATAGCGTTAAGTTCAGCCGGATCTCCTTTCCAAAATCCATCGAGGCATTTATATGGGGGCTTTGTCATTGTAAATCGTCATAAAGGGGTACTTGTCCTCTAACTTTCAGGTTAGGCCCTTACCAACCGAGATATGGCGGGAAATTTAGAGAACACGAGCCCATCTTGAGGAGTAAAGTGATTGACTGACTTAACGATTCATCAACGATCAAAGTAAACGACGATTCATCAACGACCAAACAAAACAAAATGGCTGAAGCTTGAAATTTGGGCTGAGGGTAACTCATGGTCCGAAGGCGTCAGATAAGGCTGGGTTTTTGGAACGTTACGAAAAGTGGTAAGAAGTACTAAATATGTTACCATTTGTATTTGGCGAAACGGTAGAGCTGAAACTCTTAAACAGGATCACTGATGGAATGTAGGATAGATGCACCAAAGGGTTTTTTGAAAATTTGAATTCGAATAGGTATCCGAAACTTTGAATGCGAATTAAGGTTGTGAAGTAGGATCGATTTCATAAGGTCGTGTGGTCCTTATAAAAACGCTTAAAAATCCACGCCTGCTTGAAAAAATATTATTTAAAAATCCACGCCTGCAGCTCTGCTGGTCCTTGAAAAATATTCTTTAAAAATCCACGCCTGCAACTCTGCTGGTCCTTGAAAAAATATTCTTTAAAAATCCACGCCTGCAGCTCTGCTGGTCCTTGAAAAAATATTCTTTAAAAATCCACGCCTGCAGCTCTGCTGGTCCTTGAAAAAATATTTTTTAAAAATCCACGCCTGCAGCTCTGCTGGTCCTTAAAAAAATATTCATTAAAAATCCACGTCTGCAGCTCTGCTGGTTCTTGAAAAAATATTCATTAAAAATCCACGTCTGCAGCTCAGCTGGTTCTTGAAAAAATATTTTTTAAAAAACCACGCCTGTAGCTCAGCTGGTCCTTGAAAAAATATTCTTTAAAACTCCACGCCTCTGTTGGATGGTTTAAAAAAATATTCTTTAAAACTCTCACGTCCTTGAAAAAATATTCTTTAAAATCCACTCCTGTAGCTCTGCTGGTCCTTGAAAATATATTTTTTAAAAAACCACGCCTGTAGCTCTGCTGGTCCTTGAAAAAATATTCTTTAAAAATTCATGCCTGTAGCTCTGCTGGTCCTTGAAAAAATATTCTTTAAAATCCACTCCTGTAGCTCTGCTGGTCCTTGAAAAAATATTCTCTAAAAATCCACACATGTAGCTCTGCTGGTCGATCTTTAAAAATCCATGTTCTTTCAAAATATTCTTTAAAAATCCACACATGTAGCCTCTCCCTTCAAAATACAAATAGTGTAATCTCTATCGTATTTTCTACAGGCAGCAGAACATATTAAAATTGGCAAATAATTTTCCCCAAATCTCCCGGGAATAAGACTTCATTACAAGAGAAATTTCCTGATAGCGTAATTTCTTGTCTTGACGATATCCATTATCCACCAAGATTATGCGATTTTACAACATTCGATTTTTTTCTGAGGCTACGTGCTCTACCGCGTTTATGCAGATTAACTGAAATGTATAATCCCGCAGAATTTTATTCTGATCGGAAATTTATATGTCTTTTGGGATCACCAAAGAATATTTCAACTCCACTTAATGGTACAGGGTATAAAAATCCACCTTTAGGTGCAGGTATAAAATCCATGATTCGATAGCCCTGCAAACCGTACTTATTCAATAACCCTGTCACAAACAAAAACAACAAAACCTTTTCATATATTCATTCAAACGCCACTGCTTGTGTGTTTCTCTGTGTGTGTGTGGTATAGTGTAAAGCTGCTGTTATTTCCGTTGAGCACAATCATACAAAGTTATGTTTATATCCTGACATTAGGTGATGAATTAAAATTTCAATTTCATGGCAGGAATTAAGGTTTACAAAGCACTAACCAATTTCAGCATCTGTCTTAACAACACTCTCACATCCTTGCCTGTACCGCAGTCATGCTTTCAAACAAATGCAAACAACAGCTAAGCACACTCATATGCACACACACACACACCCACAACACACATAGCTACAAACATTGGCTCACTTGCATGCAAGCAAACTATGCAACATACTCGTACAACAACAAGTACAGTTGGCGTAAGGACAAACTTGTAATTGTACACATACACACAAAGAAATTTTATGGTCCATGTTGTATATGTGTACGCTTGTTAAATACATTAACGTGTAAGTTTTGGCCTGCGTGTGTATGCGTTTGTTTCAACAACAACACCATCGGTAGCATGCGTGTATTCCGGAAACTTTTCCGTCTCACATCGTGTACTTTTGCACTTTGTACTCTGGCGATTTTGGTTAGAGTTTATGAATCGCTGATTCAATTTTGTGGTTATTGGTAATGCGGTCGATTAGGCAAAGTGTATGCCCGGCAACTTGCAACGGCGCTGAGAAAACTTGCCAACGCACACACACACACCGATCCGCATGCACAAAATGTATTAAGCTCTGCACTGGCCTGGAAACACACACTTTATATCAACCACTCAATTCCATTACTATACACACGCGGTGGATTGCTTGGTTATACGGCGACTGAGTAACTGTAATCTTACTAATTTACCGTTATAACCGATCGGTTATGGCGATAATCAGATCAGATAAAAGTTTTGATATAGTTTCGTTGTTATTGTTGTCGTAGTCGCCGTCGTCGTCATCGCCATCGTTGTTGCTCTGGGTTTTGCTTTTTGGTTTTTTGTTGCCGGCGCCAGATTTCGAATAAAAGTTGCCGTTGCACGCGAATCCACCAAAGCAATGTTTACACAAAGGAATTGCAGTTTTTGTGTAATGAAACGAGGCGATTTGCAGCTGGGTACATTACAATGTTTGGAGATATTTATGGTGATGTTCTCTAAAGGTTAACCTAAATAAAGGTCGAAGTTGTGTTTTCTTTTCTTTTTGTTTTTTGTTCTGTTTAAAATACAATTGATGCATTATCTGATATTCACTTACCTTAATTATATGCTATTAAATCGTATGACACTATAGACGTGACATACATGGTATAATTTGGATAATAACGGAACATTTGGGGCAAATAAATAGTTTGGGTAAGAAATGCCAACTGTACATATATTACAAAGTTGTGCCAAATTTCATCTCATTTGGATTATCAATGCAATCTATACAATGTTTACAAAAATGCATGGACAGACAGTCGGACGAACGGACATTCATGAATCGATTCTATGTATATCCTCAAAAGTGATTATGGATCTATCTCTTTACTATGTTCCACAATGCTAGGTAGGAACATGAAGGGTAAACTGTTGGAAACTAACCGGAGACATTATATATATATATATATATATATTCTTGATCAGAATAAAATTCTATGTCGATTTACGAATGTGCATCTGCCCGTAGAAATCACAATAGTGAAGCTGGAAATCTTGCATACATGACATTTGGAACATATTATTATTACTACTCATAGGATGATAAAGAAACTCCCGACAAAAGGCTTTGAATATCTTACACTCATTTTTAATAATTGCTTAAGCAACTCTTACTTTCCAGATAAATGGAAGATCTCCAAAATCGTTCCAATTTAAAAAAAAAACCAAATAACATCGATATTGGCAATCTCAGACCCATTTCCATGCTTTCCAATTTAGGTAAAATTTTGGAGCGAATTATGCGCATCAAAATGGATTACGGATTAGGAACATTGTATATCCCAGAACTGCAATTTGGATTTAAAAAAGGTCATTCCACGACAGACGCCCTTCTTAAATTTCATAATGATATTGTTAGTAATTTACGACAAGGAAAATGTACGGTTGCAATCTCACTTGATGTTGAAAAAGCATTTGATCATGCATCACATTTAGGTATCCTCTACAAAATGGCTCAACTACACTTTGACCTGTTCGTTATAAAACTCTTCCAAAGTTTCTTTTCAAACAGAAAGTTTTGTATAGAATTTAACCGCATTTTGTCTGAGCTAGGTAACGTTAGTTGTGGTGTCCCCCAAGGATCCATTTTGTCACCGCATTTATACAGCATTTTTATGCACGATTTCCCCCATAGTGATATCTGCTCCACTGGTATTCTATATGCTGACGATTCATTGTTGTATGCTCACGATGAATCGCCCCAAACCGCGTTAAATAAAGTAAAGCATCATTTAGAGAAAGTAGATCAATTTTATTCCAATTGGGGTATTTCTATTAACCCTTCCAAAACCGAGGCCATTTGTATACGAAATGCGTCTGGGAAATGTAGAAAATTTGTAGTTCCAGAAAGTAAAAACCTCAAACTGATTTTTAATGGGGTTGAAATTCCAATAGGAACTACTATGAAATACTTAGGAATTACTTTTAATAATCTACTAAAATTTAATAAACA